>NC_077230.1:381060679-381213179 GCF_027887165.1 Monodelphis domestica | reverse complement strand
TTATGTTATGTTATGTTATGTTATGTTATGTGATATGATATGATATGATATTAATGTGCCAGGCACCTGGCACATAGTAGGAGCTTAATAAAGGCTCATTGAAGGGATAGTTGGGTAGCTCAGTGAATGGAGAGTCAGGCCTAGAGACAAAGGGTCCTGGGTTCAAATCTGATCTCAGACACTTCCCAGCTGTGTGACCCTGGGCAAGTCACTTAACCCCCATGGCCTAGCCCTTACCACTCTTCTGCCTTAGAACCAATATACTGTATTGATTCCAAGATGGAAGGTGAGGGTTTAAAAATAAAATAAAACAAAGGCTTATTGGCTGATTGACACATCTTTTGGGAATTGAAGTACTTACTGAGAAGGATTTGTGGGCAGATATAATAAGAAGGAATATTAGAATGCAAGCCAGGTGACCTAGATTCAATTCCTGGTTTTTTAATACTGGCATTAGGATCATTTAACTTCTGTGGGCCTCACTTTCCTCACTTTAAGCTGAATTCCCTGAGACAACTAGGTCATTCAGTGAATGGAGAGCCAGAACTAGAGATGGAAAGTCCTGGGTTCAAATCTGATTTCAGATACTTCTTAGATGTGTGACCCTGGGCAAGTCACTTAACCTCTACTGCGTAGCCCTTATTGCTCCTTTTCCTTGATTCTAATACTTAGTATTAGTGGAAAGATGGAAAGTAAAGGCTTAAAAAACAAAGATGAACTCCCTGAAGGGATGGTCTCATGGCTGGTCCATACTTCCTGGCCATAGTAAATGCTGAGCAAGTATTTGTTGACTTGAATTCCCTAAATTCATCCAAGTGGATGGATGTTCCTTTCTCTGACCTAGACCATCATCCCTAGTACCTGAATAGAGAGAGGGTGAGTTGCAGTGACCAAAGGAATTCATTATCTCATAGCTTATATATATATATATATTTTTTTTTTTAACCCTGACCTCTGTCTTAGAATCAATACTATGTATTGGTTCCAAAGCAGAAGAGCAGTAAGGACTAGACCATGGGGGTTAAGTAACTTGTCCAGGGTCACCCAGCTAGGAAGTGTCCGAGGTCAGATTTGAACTCAGAACCTCCCATTGCCAGGCCTCACACTCTACCCACTGAGCCCCCCAGCTGACCCCTCATGGCTAATATTTTTGATGAGCCTGAAGCTGGCTAGCCAAAGAGGTCGTCATTTTCTATCCGAGGTGAAGAGAGAGCCTTAAACATGAAATAACTTGAGAAGGATGGCTCGGACGAGCTCTCCTCCCCAAGAGACAGGGAAGGGTTCAGAAGGCAGTCACTTGTTGCTGACCTCACGCATGATACAGATTCATGATGGCCTGTACCTCTGGGGTTCTCGATGCCTCTGAGCAGTTCATGGTCCAGCCTAGTACGTGGGACTCATACATGTCCTTGTTGTTGCTCAGTCTCTTTTCAGTCGTGTCCAGCTCTCCATGGCCCACCTTAGGGCTTCCTTGGCAGAAAGGCTAGAGTGGTTTGCCCTTTCCTCGTCCAGTTCATTCGACAGATGAGGAAACTGAGGCAGAGTTCAGTGACTTGCCCAAGATCACACAGCTAAGTGTCTGAGGCTGGATTTGAACTCAGATGTTCCTGAATCCAGTTCAGGAGCTCTATTCAGTGTGCTCTGACTATAAGCCCTGTGTTCTATCCACCATGACACTGAGCACATGAAGCATTATGGCCAGCTAAAGTGTAAGAGCCCTGGGACATGGGCCCACCTTGCTTTCCTAAGCTCCTCAGCCGGAGAGGAAGCTGGACATCCTTATTAAAACTCTTGGTAGCAGCTGCTGCCCTCCTGCTCCCACAGCTGAACTCTCCGGGCTCACTGAGTGTGGTAACATTGTCGTCCTGACTTTGGTCCTGCAATTGGACTTCACTGACCTCGTGTGAGTCTGCCTCACTTAAATCCATTTCATCAACAAGCCGAGATATCCCTTCGTGATGCCATTGATCCTCCCTGAAAATGAAGGACGAACAACAATAGTAATAATGGGCACACCTGGGATTCGAACTCGGCTCTAATGAAAATTTGCTTCTTTATAATCCTGCCCTATCAGGGTGGAGGCTGCCTCTGGGCTCTGTTTCCAAAAGGAGAAGACACATTGGCTCCTAGACCTCTATGTAGTTGAGAGTTTGTCGCTGATGGAGAGGTGACTGGTTTAGTTACTTCAAACTGCTGGGCACACGCAGTTCCAATTACGTTCCTTGAACTCAGCAGAGAAAGCAAGATCTGTTTGGCAAACACTTCAAATGGAAAATCACTCCTTGGTGTATCTTACTTCATCTCAGTTTATTTTCCCAGGCAAGGCAAGATTTAGAGATTTCAAAGTGTGTGTGTGAGGGGGGCGGAGAGGGAGAGAGAGAGAGAGAGGGAGAGAGGGAGGGAGGGAGAGAGAGAGAGAGACAGAGAGAGAGAGAGAGAGAGAGAGAGAGAGAGAGAGAGAGAGAGAGAGAGACAGGGAGAGAGAGAGAGAGAGAGAGAGAGAGAGGGATAGAGAGAGGGATAGAGAGAGAAAGAGAGAGAGAGGGATAGAGAGAGGGAGGGAGGGAGAGAGAGAAGGAGAGAGAGAGAAAGAGGGAGAGGAAGAGAGAGGGAGGGAGAGAGGGAGAAAGAGAAAGAGAGGGATAGAGAGAAAGAGGGATAGAGAGGGATAGAGAGAGAGAGAAAGAGAAAGAGAAGGATAGAGAGGGATAGAGAGAGAAAGAGAGAGAGAGAGAAGGAGAGAGAGAGAAGGATAGAGAGAGAGAAAGAGAGGGATAGAGAGAGAGACAGAGAGAGAGAAAGAGAGGGATAGAGAGAGATAGAGAGAGAGAGAGAAAGAGGGAGAGGGAGAGAGAGAAAGGAGAGAAAGGGAGAGAGAGAGGAAGAGAGAGAGAGGAGAGAGAGGGAGAGGGATAGAGAGAGAGAGAGAGAGAGAGAGAGAGAGAGAGAGAGAGAGAGAGAGAGAGAGAGAGAGAGAGAGAGAGAGAGAATTGAAAGAGCTATCTATATGTGTTATTGGGTGGGATAGGATCAGATACTCAGGTCCTTCTTCCCTTAAATCACCACCTCTGTCTCTACGGGTATCTGAGATAAAAAGCTGCACAGTCTGTTTCCCTACTAAATAGACATCGATATTACCTTGAACAGTCTTTGATGAAATGAATCTATTGTCATCACTGGGTAACTGGGTGGCACAGTGGATAGAATGCTGGCCCTGGAGAATTTGGGTTCAAATCTAGCCTCAGACACTTACTAGCTGCATGACCCTGGGCAATTCACTTCACTCTGTTGCCCTCAGTTTCCTCATCTGTAAAATGAACTGGAGAAGGAAATGACAAACCATTTCAGTATCTCTGTCAAGAAAACCCGGAAAGGAGTCCCAAGAGTCATACAGGACTAATGGATTAAGCCACAACCGCAAAATTGTCATGGTCCTGAAGTCTGTGATAACTCTAATGATAAGAGCTGACCTTTCTATATTGCTTCATAGTTTTGAGCCACACAGCCACCTTGTTAGGGAGATGCTATTATTATCCCATTTTACAGATGAGAACACCGAGACCAAGGGAGGTTTTTAAAAATGCCTCGCAGCGTGTCATACAGTGTTGGAGGTGGATAATTATAAAACCCGGGTAGGTATTTCTGACTTCACGTTGGATGCTTTATCTACTTACTCCACTGGCTTCTGGGAAGGCTGATTCTCCTGCTCTCCTCCTGCCCCCACTCTACTATTCTAATTTTTAAAATAGTGTTCATGGCAAGAAACACTCCCTGACCTCTGTTCCTGCTTTATCCATCTTAAAAGCACTAATAGAAATGTGAGCTAAGACCCAGATTTCATCAGCCTCCTCTCTCTGGAGGGTGACCTTCTTGGCTCCTTCTGCAAAGGAATCACATGGCCATCGGCAGCTGCCAGGAAGCCTCCTTTAGCACACGAGATCCCCACATTGAAAGCTCTTCCAAACGTTTGTGGAGGCCTCCATCATCCTTCCTGTCATCCAGGTCTCTTGGATTCTTCCTTTCTATATCCCAAACAGTCACCAAGTCTTGTCACTTCCGCCTGGACTATGGAGGTAGCCTCCTCTGTGGCCTCTCAGCTTCTGGTCTCTCCAATCTGCCCACAGTCTGGCTCAGGTCTGCCATGTCACTCACCTGCTCAAGGAGCTTCCTAGCTCCCTGTTGCTTCAATGACAATGCACTAATTCCTCTGTTTGGCATTTAAAGCCTTTTATAATCTGTTCTTGTTCAGTCGTATCAGCGATGCCTGACTCTTCATGACCACATTTGGGGTTTTCTTGGCAAAGACACTGGAGTCATTCGCCATTCCCTCATCCAGCTCATTTGACCGCTGAGGACATTGAGGCAAACAGTTTAGTGACTTGCCCAGGGTCACACAGCTAGGAAGTGTCTGAAGCCAAATTTGAAAGTAGGAAGAGGAGTCTTCCTGGCTTCAGACCCAGCGCTCTACCCACTGCAGTGCTATCGTACTAGCCTTATAATCTGCACCCTCCCCACCTTTCCACAGTGCCACCTGTGCACCCATCTTCCAGCCGAGCTAGCCCCCCTGTTGTTGCCTGTGTATGACCTTCCTCTCTTATCTTCTTGTCTTTGCATAGAACATCCCCCAGGCTGCTGCCAAGGAAGCTCTCCCTTCTCCCCTTCACCTCTGGGAAACTCTAGCTCGCTTTCAAGGCTCCGTTCAAATGCCGCCTCCTCCTGGTCCCCTCTCCTTTGGGATGACCTTGGGCTGAAGAGGCACGTGTTCAAATCCTTCCCTTGTTACTTGCTAGCTGTGTGAACCTAAGCGATACACTTAACCTCTCTCAGCCTCATCTGCAAAATGGGCACAAAAATAATACTCACTGCAGAAGATTATTACAGAAACCCAAGGAGATAACATGTTAAAGTGTTTTACAAGCATCAAAGTATTATATTAATATATAATATAATATAATGTAATGTAATATAACATAACAACATAACAATATATAATGTAACGGAACGGAACGTAACGTAACGTAACGTAACGTAACGTAACGTAACGTAACGTAACGTAACGTAACGTAACGTAACGGAACGGAACGTAACGTAACGTAACGTAACGTAACGTAACGTAACGTAACGTAACATAATATAATATAATATAATATAATATAATATAATATAATATAATATAATATAATATAATATAATATAATATAATATAATATAATATAATATAATATAATATATAAAAACAATTATTTCCTTTGTCTACATTTTGGGTTGACTTAGCCAAGTGTGTGTTGGCCCCTCTCCCAGGAGAATGTAAACTCCTTGAGAGCAGGGGCTGTTCTTCATTTTGTCTCTATCTCTAGCACTTAGCAGTGCCTGGGGCATGGTAATCTCTTTACTTTTATTTGTTGAATTAAAATGGAAGAAACCTTGGAAATCATCAGGCCACCTGATTCATCTTACAAACGAGAAAGCTACAGTTCAGGGAAATGACTTTACCAGGGTCTCATGGCTAGTCAGTATCAGAATTGGGCCTTGAATCCAGGCGTCCTGATTTTTTTAAATTTAAAAATCTTATTTAAATAATTAGTTTAGACTATTTTTCCATGGTTCCATGATTCATGTTCTTTCCCTCCCCTCCTCCCAACCCCTTCCCGTAGCCAACATGCAACTCCACTGGGTTTTACATGGGTCATTGATCTGGACCTGATTTTTAACTCCCTGTTTTTTCTACTAAAACCCATTGTCCCTAAGTCACCTTCTTGAGCTTTCAAAGCTCCTTTTGTTGGTCTGGGAAAGGCTCACCTCATCCTTCAAGAGACAGCCCGGTGTCATAGCACAGCTGTGGGACAAAAGTCCCGTCAGAAGACCCAGGCCCCCGGCCAGACTCTGACATTGACTCCTGGGTTCCTGGTGACCTGGAACCCTATTAACAGGCTGGCCTGGAGACACTAGACCATGCCCCGAGGGGGCAGAGGGGACCTCAGAGTTCATCTTCTCCAGCTTGTCCCTGCTGCAGACTCTCCTCTCCAACATCCCTGGCCTCTAGCCTGGGGCCCTCTACTTGCCCTTCTTTATTCTTCTCTCTGTCCATCAGTCAGTCAATATACATTTATTAAGCACCTACTCTGCGCCAGGCGCTGTGCTAAGTGCTGGATATACAGACAAAAACAAAAGACAATCCCTGTCCTCAAGGAGCTCACGATCTAACTGGGAGATGACGTACAAAAAAGTATATGCAGATAATATACAGACAGGATGCTTTGTAGCTTTATCAATAGAGGAAAGGCACTGGCTCTTATAGAAGGAAGAGTTTGCACTTGATCAAAACATACTGAGGGGCAGCTAGGGAGCACAAGTGGCTAGAGAGCCATGTCTGGAGGACCTGGGTTCAAATGTGGCCTCAGACCCTTCCTAGCTCTGTGACTCTGGAAGTAGTTTTTTTTGGGGGGGGCATTATTTAATTAGTTAATTTAGAGTATTTTTCCATGGTTACAAGATTCATGTTCTTTCCCTCCCTTCTGTTGGAGCCAACGAGCAATTCCACTGGGTTTTACATGTGTCATTGATCAAAACCTATTTCCATATTATTAGTATTTGCACTAGGATGATCATTTAGAGTCTACATCCCCAATCATGTCCCCATTAACCCATGGAATCAAGCAGTTGTTTTTCTTCTGAGTTTCTACTGTGATAAAGGAAGAAAAGGCTTGCAATTTGCAAAACTGTGCAAAAACTGAAAAAAAGGTTTACAGTCCCTTTTTTTTTTCAGTTGTTACATAGTTTTGCAAATTGCAAACCTTTTCATCCTTTATCACACTACTCCCACGGTTCTTTCTCTGGATGTGGATAGGGTTCTTTCTCATGAGTTCCTCAGAATTGTCCTGGATCGTTGCATTAGCTGTGTGACTCTAGACAAGTCACTTACCCTGGATTGACTGGCCCTTGCTGCCCTTCTGTCCTAGAACTGATATTAAGACAGAAGGTAAGGGTTTAAAAACAAAACAAAACAAAACAACAAAAAACAAAACCCCATACACACATTGAATCTTTCTTCTCCCTCCTCTGGATAGGTCCCATCTTGTCAATGTTCTTAGAAACATGATAAAAACTGAGTATCCCCTTGGTATGACTACCAGAGGCTAGAGACAGTGAAACGCCGGCTTCTACTTGTTTTAGGACCTTAAACCATTATCCATCGCTTGTTTTTTTTGGTGGCCATCACCCAGTTTTGATTCACAATGAGTTTGTGGTCCACTAGAGCCCCCGGTTTTCTTTCATGCCAACAATTGTCTTATTATTCCTCCCCCCTGCCCTATCAGTTGATTTTATTGTTAAACTATAGGACTTGTCATTTTTCCTCATTAGAGTTTTGCCATCCACCCTGCCACTGCACGGATATCGCCCCTTTCACCATGCACAGGAATGAAATCAGTGTAGCCATTGCTTCTGGAGTGTGTCAGTCATCTGTCCAGTGGATCAATCCACCATCTCTGTGACTCCTCAAAATGTCCATCCTTCCCTGGTTCTCACTCCTTGAAATAGGCTTTCTTCCCCAAGTATAACGTAAGCTCCTTAATGAGGGCAGAGGCTACCTCCGTTTTGTAGTTCTCAGCACAGTGCCTGGCCCATAGTAAACATTTCATACAGAATCTTTCATTCACTCAGTCATTTACTCCATGCCTTAATTTCCACATCTATAAAATGAGGACAGTGACTTGTGCTTATCTTCCCCATAGAAGTGAGAGCCCGGAACTGTTGTGAGATACCTTGTGGCTGTACATCACTTGACAAAAGGGAGCTGCCATTAGAGAGATTTTACTCCATAAAATGAGTGGTGGTATGGTGACCCCCAAACCAGAAAGACCCAAGTTCAAGTCCTGCCTTTGACATATCAGGGATAAGTCGCTTAACTTCAACTGGACAATCAGATCAACTAAAAGAAGGAAAACAATCTAGAGTAAGATTGGAAAGGTGGGCTGGAGCCATATTGTGAAGGGCTTTAAATGTCAGATAGAGGAGTTTGGATCTGAACCTGGAGGTAAGAAAGAGTAGCCCAGTAGAAAGTTGGGTGGCCCAAATATCTTCATGTAGCTTTAAGCTACCTTGGATCATATAGTCACCTGGAGCTTTCGCAGCTTAAGGCTGCACTAAAATTTGGGGAACACACTATTTTAGCCCATGCTGTACTTCTGGGTATTTTTTTTCCTTTCAGAGAATTCTCATTTCATGGATGATTCCTTTATTAAGTCAATCAACCAGTATTGTTGTCAACCCTTACTATGCTAGGTGTGGGGAATAGAAATGCAACAAAAGAAACAATACCTCCTTCCAAAGAGCTTAAATTCCAGTGAGGGACATGACAAAATTTATTTAACAATAGAATTTATAGGTTAGTAGAAAATTTCATCATTTAAAAGTAAGTAATTGCATTGAATAAATATGAGAATGAATTTGGATAAATATGTAGTTAGATTTTTAAAATACTTAATATGATTATTAGTAGCAGTTAATATGAAATATGAATTTATATTTTAATAGAAAGTTTATTATTTAATAAATAAGAATAAATATAAAGAGAATGAATATAAATAAGCACAAAGTAGTCAAATATTTAAAATAGTTAATATGGTTGGCAGTAACTAATATAAAATACAACCACTTAAATCTAAAATGTATAATTTATAATTAAATAGAAATAATGAATATGAATAAGCACAAAGTAGTTAAATATTTTTTTAGATATATTTTATTTGATCATTTCCAAGCATTATTCGTTAAAGACATAGATCATTTTCTTTTCCTCCCCCCCACCCCCCATAGCCGACGCGTAAGTCCACTGGGCATTAGATGTTTTCTTGATTTGAACCCATTGCCATGTTGTTAATATTTGCATTAGAATGTTCATTTAGAGTCTCTCCTCTGTCATGTCCCCTCAACCTCTGTATTCAGGCAGTTGCTTTTCCTCGGTGTTTCCACTCCCATAGTTTATCCTTTGCTTATGAATGGTGTTTTTTTCTCCTGGATCCCTGCAAGTTGTTCAGGGACATTACACCGCCACTAATGGAGAAGTCCATTACGTTCGATTATACCACAGTGTATTAGTCTCTGTGTACAATGTTCTCCTGGTTCTGCTCCTCTCGCTCTGCATCACTTCCTGGAGGTTGTTCCAGTCTCCATGGAACTTCTCCACTTTATTATTCCTTTTAGCACAATAGTATTCCATCACCAACAGATACCACAGTTTGTTCAGCCATTCCCCAATTGATGGGCATCCCCTCGTTTTCCAGTTTTGGGCCACCACAAAGAGCGCAGCTATGAATATTTTTGTACAAGTCTTTTTGTCCATTATCTCTTTGGGGTACAAACCCAGCAGTGCTATGGCTGGATCAAAGGGCAGACAGTCTTTTAGCGCCCTTTGGGCATAGTTCCAAATTGCCCTCCAGAATGGTTGGATCAGTTCACAACTCCACCAGCAATGAATTAATGTCCCTACTTTGCCACATCCCCTCCAGCATTCATTACTTTCCATAGCTGTCATGTTAGCCAATCTGCTAGGTGTGAGGTGATACCTCAGAGTTGTTTTGATTTGCATCTCTCTGATTATAAGAGATTTAGAACACTTCTTCATGTGCTTGTTAATAGTTTTGATTTCTTTATCTGAAAACTGCCTATCCATGTCCCTTGCCCATTTATCAATTGGGGAATGGCTTGATTTTTTGTACAATTGATTTAGCTCATTATAAATATGAGTAATTAAACCTTTGTCAGAGGTTTCTATGAAGATTTTTTCCCAATTTGTTGTTTCCCTTCTGATTTTAGTTACATTGGTTTTGTTTGTACAAAAGCTTTTTAGTTTGATGTAGTCAAAATTATTTATTTTACATTTTGTGATTCTTTCTATATCTTGCTTGGTTTTAAAGCCTTTCCCCTCCCAAAGGTCTGACATGTATACTATTCTGTGTTTACCCAATTTACTTATGGTTTCCTTCTTTATGTTTAAGTCACTCGCCCATTTTGCAAAGTAGTTAAATATTAAAAATAGTTAATATCATTATTAGTAGTAGTTACTATAAAATATGAATCTGTATTTTATAGAATGTTTATAATTTAATAAATAAGAATAAATATAGAGAATGAATATGAATAAGCACAAAGTTAAATATTAAAAATAGTTAATATCATTATTAGTAGTAGTTACTATAAAATATGAATCTGTATTTTATATAATGTTTATAATTTAATAAATAAGAATAAATATAGAGAATGAATATGAATAAGCACAAAGTAGTTAAATATTAAAAATAGTTAATATCATTAGCAATAGTTAATACAAAATACAACTATTTAAATATAAAATTTATAATTTAATAATTAAATAGAAATAATAAATATGAATAAGTACAAAGTTGTTAAATATAAAATAGTTAATATAGTTAATAATAGTAGTTAATGTAAATATGAATTTATATTTTATAGAATGTTTATAATTAATAAATAAGAATAAATCTAGAGAATGAATATTAATAAGTACAAAGTAGTTAAATATTAAAAATAGTTAATATTGTTAGCAGTAATTAACACAAAATATAACTATTTAAATATAAAATTTATAATTTAATCATTAAATGGAACTAATAAATATGAATAAGTACAAAGTTGTTAAATATAAAAATAGTTATACAGTTATTAGTAATTAACATAAAATAGGCATCTATATTTTAACATAAAAGTATAAGTTAATAATTAAATGGAATAAATATTAAGAGAATGACTGAATAGGTACAAAGTTAAATATTTAAAATAGTTAATATAATTAGTAGTAGTTAATGTAAAATATAACTATTTTAACATAGAATTTGTAATTTAATAGTTAAATGAATAGAAGGAATACAAATAAGTACACGTAGTTAAATATTATAAATAGCTTAGTTAGTAATAGTTAACATAAAATATAGAATTATACTTTCACATAGTTATAATTTAATCATTAATTAAATGGAATATAAAGAGAAGGAATATGAATAAGTACAAAGTAGTTAAGTATTAAAATAGTTAATATGGTTAGCAGTAGTTAATACAAAATATGACCATAAAATTTATAATTCAATAATTAAATAAAACGAATAAATATGAATAAGTACAAAATGATTCAATATAAAATAGTTAACATAGTAGCTAATGTAGTTCATATAAAATAGGAGTTTGTATTTTAATATAAATTTATAATTTGGTAATAAATACATGAGACTATGAGGAGAATAAATAGAAGTAGGTACCATGTGGTTAAATGTGAGAGCTTGTGAGAGGGAGGGAGTCCTGGCACTTGGGTGATGAAGAAAGTCTCATGTGGAGGATGGGGCTGTGCTGTTAGACCGCTACGATCCGATCGGTGGCGTGTGTCAATGTTTCAGCAGGGCCTCGCAGCTCATTCCCTGGCTCTGGATCATCTCTTCTCCCCTGGTCACTCTCCCCCCTCCCCCACCATAGCCACATGTGTTGTTTATAGACCGGATGCCCTTGGGGGGAAATCTGGGCGCCATATTCCAGGCACGGCACCCAAGCTCTGGCCCCTGGTGCAGGGCAACTTCTCTGCATTTTTGGCATTTCTAGGCCTCATCTTCCAGTTTTTAATTAAGATGCTTTTGCTGTAAAGTCAACAACTCTTCCTTGGCTGGTTCCTAATTTAGATGTGACTTTGGGCCATCTGGGACTTCATGGGCAAGTGGCCCTGCTGGCAGGGACTTGGGGTTTCTGCTGTTTGTCTCATTGCTGCTGACCCGGCTCTTGTCTCTCTGAGGCTATAAGGATGGCAGAACCTCTTTCCACAACACCCCCGTGAAGGAGGGAGGACATGCTTTGTCAGCCCACTTTATGGATAAGGAAACTGAGGCTTAGAGGGCAGAGATGGCCTTCCTGGAGCCCCACAGCTTCTCTCTAGCATCCTTGTGAGGTATTAAACCATCTGCTAGCATTAATGAAACATCTGGTACATGCTGGGTATCATGGTAGGCATTGGGCTGAAACAAACTCTGCCCTCAAAGAGAGAATTATCCTTTATTTTAAATAAAAAAAACCAACAACCTTCCCATCCTTCTCTCTTTCTGCTACCCAGATATTTGGCACTCAGCTCCTTCTGTCTAGTCCTCTCCTACCTAGCAGGAGCTTAATAAATGCTACCTGATTGATCTGGATATCCAGCAGCCAATAAAATGCCTGGCACATAGCAGGCACTTAATAAGTGCTAACTGATGGGTTGGCATGTCCAGCACCTAGGATGAGGCTGGTATTCTGTAGGTGCTTAATAAATGCTTGTTGAATGAATGAATGTGTACCCAGCACCCAAGGCAACGCCTAGAACATTGGTATTTGGTAAATATTTGCCCACTTATTTGTAGGCACAGGATGTGGGACAATACTTGGCCCAAGAAGCAAGCAAGCAATATGGTAGAGTGGTGAGAAAGCCAGCCTTGGGGTCAGGGAGAAGTCAGTTCAAATTCTGACGAGATGAGAGTCTCCTTAATGGGAGTTCCCTGGGCTGGGGAAATCACACTGATTTAAAAACAAAACAAAACAAAAAGCTAGCTTTGATGAAGAAATGGAAGGTTTACAAAGAGCGTATTTCATTTTATCCTCACAGTCACCCTGGGAGTTCACGTTATCACCTCCTCGTTTTACAGGTCAGGCTGGGAGAGATCAAATGACTCGACACAGTCATAGTCAGTCAGTTGTTGGAGGCAAAATTCACACCTCGGTCTTCTTCATTTGAAGGTCCAACACTCAGTCTACAGGTCCATCCCCCACAAGTGTTACCAGCTTCAGGGAGGAGAAGATCTCTGCACAACAGGATACATGCAGAACTGTGATAGACAACTTTATTGGAAAAGTAAATTAGGTTAGGGCAGCTGGGTGGCTCAGTGGATTGAGAGTCAGGTCCAAAGATGGGAGGTCCTGGGTTCAAATGTGGACTCAGATACTTCCTAGCTGTGTGACCCTGGGCAAGTCACTTAACCCCCATGGCCTAGCCCTTACCACTCTTCTACCTAAGGGAAAAAAATACACAGTATTGATTCTAAAACAGAATAGGGTTATCAAATCAAATCAAATCAAATCTGGCCTCAGACACTTCCTAGCTATGTTACCCTGGGCGAGTCTTTTAATCCCCCCCCCCCTTGTCTTACTACTCTTCTGCCTTGGAACCAGTACTAATTCTAACCAGTATTAATTCTAAAACAGAAGGCAAAGATTATTAACAATTATTAAATTAAAATTAATTAAAATTAAAATAAATTCATTAAATTTAATTTAAATTAAGAGATTATTAAGAATAATAATAAATTTTGTGCAAAGTTTACCTCTCCTGGGCAAGTTCCTGTGTTCAGTGATGGGTACATAAAGATACCCTTTGGCCCAGTCCTCAAAGAGATTATGCAAACAGGGAGGGCTGGGAGAAGACACAAGAAGGAGAACACCATGTACAAGAAGTTGTTCAGGAACAATGATATAGGAAGTTTGACGAGGGAGGATGGGGAGCTTCTGGATTTGGATGGATGGATAGATAGATGAATGGATGAGATAGATAGATAGATAGATAGAGAGAGAGAGAGAGAGTGAGAGAGAGAGACAGACAGGCAGACAGATAGATAGATAGATAGATGGATAGACGGATAAATAGGTAGATAGAATGATTGATGGATAGATAGATAGATGGATGGATAAGCAGGTAGGTAGGTAGGTACACAGATGGATGGATAGATGAATGGATGAGATAGATAGATAGATAGATAGATAGATAGATAGATAGATAGATAGATAGATAGATAGAATAAACATTTATTAAATTCTTATTATGCACCAGGCAATAAGCCAACCACTGAAATACAAATACAAGCCAATAAATTACTACCATCAAAGAGTTTACATTCTAATGGGGAAAGACAACACATAAAGGGCAGCTAGAAAGTAGGGCTGGAGGAAAAAGGAAAATACCTGCTAGGGCAAGGCTGCTGGTGAAGAGAGAAGAGTTGAGAATAACATGAGCTTAGCCTGGGCACTTTATGAAATTAGTGGTCCTGGTCGAATGGTCTCCAATTAGAAGAAAGGCATGCAAGGCAGAGGCATTTCCAGAGTGAGAAGACTTGAATAAAGTATCAGGCATTAATTAAGACTAGAAACAAAGGATACAGACAATATTATAGATTTACATATAAAGTTAGTGTTTGGGAGAAGTAAGACTTGAACCTAAGTCTTCCTGATTCCAGGGTCAACTCTATTTACTCTGTCATGTTGTTTATCATGATTTCAAAATTTCTAGTGCAATGAAAATGCACTAAATTTAATATGTATACATATATGTGTATATACGTGTGTGTTTATGTGTGTATGTAGTGGATGTACCTCTTATTTCCTGATCACTAGCTCTTCATCAGCTTCCCATCTTTCCATTCATGTAGATAATGCTCCTTGAATCTTGACTTTGTCATCCAGTCCTTTAGTTCCCCATCCCAGCTATATATCCTAAGCAAATCTATAAGCATTCTTCCTACATCTTCATCTAAATCAATGACCGCTGCTGACAGAAATAATTTAGGAATCAATGTAGGTGGAATTAGGCCACATCCAATAGGATGAAATTTAAGGGAAATGAATGTCAAGTTCTGTGCTTTAGATTAAAAAAATCCTCTTCACAGGGATAGTATGGGGGAGGCATTTCAGTTACTATTTAAATGGGGTTTAAAGAGATTTCAATGGACAAAAAGTGCTATTGGTAAGAATTAGCAGCATGACAAGACAGCTCCAAAGGTCCAGCAATGCCTGCATGTAAGTGGCAATGGGACCTTGGATTTAGGAGGTGATGGTGCCATGTTGTTTTCTCTTGGTCAGATAACACTTGGAGTCCTTTGTTAAGATCTGGGCACTGTTATAGGAAGGATGGACTAAAGAATGTCAAGAGCAGTGATGGTGAACCTTTTAGAGACTGAATGCCTAAACTGTACTCTCACACCACATGTGGGTTCAAATCTGACCTCAGATACTTCCTAGCTATGTGATTCTGGGCAAGTCACTTAACTTCCATTTGCCCATCCTTTACCACTCTTCTGCCTTGAAACCAATACTCAGTATCAATTCTAAGACAGAAGGTAAGGATTTTTTTTTAATGGGGATGATCATAAGATGCCTTTTGTACTTACCTCCCAAGGTTGTTGTGATACTCATGAGATAGGTTAATGTAAAGGGTTCTGCAATCTTTAAAGCATTAGTAGAAAAGCCAGTATGTCAGTTCATCAGATCATAGATTAGACTCAGGATTTCAGTGCCTTCTAGCACTTCATTTTATAGATGAAGAAACTGAGATCCAGGCAGGTTGTAACTTACTCAAGTGGACACAGGTTGCAATAGCAGAACTGGGATTCTAACAGGAGTCCTCTGATTCCCAATCCAATGGTTTTTCCCCACTGTAATCACGCTGCTTCTAACTTTCATTACTAAGAGAGTAAAGGTGGTATAAAGTAGCTAGAGAGTTGATTCCTGCATCAGGAAGACCTGTGTTCAAATTCAGTTTGTGATGCACCCTGGCCATATTGTATGACCCTGGACAAGCCATTTAATTCCTAAGTGTCCCCAGGCAACATTCTGAGATTATGAGCTTTTGAGAAGAAGCTGCTCTAAATGGATTGGAGTGTTTCCTCACCTGGGAAAGCCCTACACAGATAGAATCACAGATCCAGTAAGAATGATTTTTATCAATAATGATGATGGCAGTGATGATAATAAAATTGATACACTTAGAGATCCTTTCAGATCTTGAGATTCTAATTCTTGACCTTCCCAACTTTAGGACTGGAGGCCGTTGAATCTATTTTTTTTCCTTTGCTTTCAATTTTAGAACATTGGATGGTGGACTTTGTGGCTTTGGGCCACAAATATAGTTGTTACCCATGGAAAAAGCTGTCACTTTGAAGAACAGTTTTTTTGGAAATGGGCTTTTTAAAAATTTTTTTTTTAATTTTATTTGGACAATTTCAAACATTATTCCTTGATTACAAAAATCATATTCTCTTCCTCCCTCCCCTCCCTCGACCCCTCCCATAGCCGACGTGCAATTCCACTAGGTATTACATGTGTTCTTGATCAGAACTGGAAATGGGCTTTTTAAAACACTTCCTCCCAACAGAATCCTCCCACCCACTCATTTCCATCTCCCTTGGAAAGTCACTCACCTGAGTGACCTCCATAGACAAAGGTCCCATTAGCAGATTATCTCTGTTCTGCAGCTTGGAACAATGCATCCAGGTCCTCTCCGGCCTTCTCTGGCCCTCTCTGGCCCACATTCACAGTTTGGCGGCCAACACAGCCTGAGTGCAGGCTCCATTTGCCATCCATTTAAGAAGGGCTTGGACATATGGGAATGACAGAAGCTTTTTGGCCCCGGCTATAGACAGGGGAGCTGAAGACTGCAGATTCTATTAGGGGACAATGGGAGAGGCTGATGGATGAGGCTGGAATTGTCAAATGCTGTTCGATTAAAGAAGAAGGTGAAGACTCTTGGGGCAGGGGCCGCGCTGCAAGGGACTCATCCGGGAAGATACATATCTTCTGATGGGAGTTAATGGCGGCAGAGTTTACCAGCTGGTTGTACTCAAAATCAATCACAGGATTTAGAGTGGGAAGGGATCTCAGAGACCATCTAATTCAATTCCCTTATTTTATAGAAGAAGAAACTGAGTATATAGCTGGTGGGGAATGGGGAGAAGACTACGCCGAGCCCCTTCCTCAAATGGAGGCCCTGCCTCCAGCCAGTGGGGAGTTCCCTAGCTAAGGAAATCAAGGGGAGAGCCGTGGAGGAGGTGGCATTTCAGGTTGGTCCTGAAAGACAGGCTGAAGGTAAGTGAAGATGGTGGGGCTTGAGAAGGGCAATGGAGAGGAAATCAAGAAAAGTCACAGGGGCCTGACAGGGCTTGTGTTTAGGCAATAGTAAGTAGACCGGCTTGGCTAGACTATAAAGTATACAAGAGAGTGGAGATGGGAGGACAGAAGGAGTCAAGGCTAGAAAAGGTCAGACATTACCAGATTTGGTCCTTGAATGTCATGATCAGGAGTTTAGCTATTACCAGGAGCTGCTTGACCTGTTTTGAGAAGGGGAGTGATTGGGATAAAACTAAGAAGGATGATGCCGGTCTTTTAAATGAGCCCTTGGGGAAGCTAGATTCCTCTGACCCTGGCTGATACCGGAAGGTGCTTATTTACAAAGCTCCTACCCGTGACTTTATGGCAGTAATTCTAACTCCTGTTTAGTTCATGTTGACCAAGCACTTCCTCATGACAGCTTGGAGGAAGCAAGATCCAGAGTATGAGCGATAGTGGCTATCGTGCCAGGCTTGGACTCAGAAAGAATTAGGTTCAAATCCCATTTCTGATAGCTATGAACTATGTGATCTTGGGCACATTTCTTTGTCTCTTGGAATTCTTGTCATTCAGTCATTTTCCAGGCACGTCTGACTCTTTGTGACTCAGTTTTGGGTTTCCTTAGCAGAAATAAAGGAGTAGTTTGCTGTTGCCTTCTCTGGGTCATTTTACAGATGAGGAAACTAAGGCAGACAGGGTAGAGTGACTTGCCCAGGGTCACACAGCTAGAAAGTACATAAATCCAGATTTAAATTCAGAAAGAAAAGTCTTCCTGACCCTAGACCCAGCACTCTAGCCACTGGGTCACCCAATTGATTCTAATCAGGGATAATAATGTCTTTAGTACCTATATCATGGAGCTATTGTGAGACTTAAATGAAGAAAGTATGTGGAAAGTCACTTTGTAAACACTAGATCACAATATTGATGTCAATGGCTGTCATTACCATCCCCATTTTGTAGAGGATGAAGCTTAAGCTAAGAGAACGGAAGTAATTAGCCTGAGGTCACACAGCATGTCTAGATTTGAACCCAGGTCTTCTGACTCTAAGGCCCCAATTGCCCATTTGCCATGTTTTGACAGTAGCCAGGCTGTTATCAAAATGACAGGAGTTACGCGCTGGGCTCTGAATGACTCTGTTTGTTGGAATCTATTGGATTTACAGTAATCTTTAATTATAAAAGCCATTACTTGAGAATGGATTATCAATGCTGTTCATTTTTGTACGTTGCCTAGTAACGGCCTTTTGTGCCCGAGACATATGTGTTTCTGTAGTTACAGGCTGAAGGAGTGAAGCCTTCTTCTGTCTTAGCCATTTTCTCATCATGGTCTTATAAAAGCTATTCTGAGGGATGCCGGCCAAGTCCGGAGGATGAAAAATGGCTCTAGTTTGATAGTGGGAATACTTGCAGAGGCTTTCTTTCCATCTGATGTTGCTCTGGGGAATGCTCTTTTCCCCACCCCCACTCCCCCACCAGATAAAAACATTTTTTCCCCTAAACAATTGACCATATTCTTTTCTCGTCTTTTAAATGACATCACACTCCACGAGAATTTCAGAAGCACAGGGTTTGGGGCCGAAATGCCCTCTGAATGGAGAAGAGACCTTAGAGAATAGAAGAGGAGAGGGATCAGAGACAATAGCATAACTTAGTGCCCTCATTTTATAGATGGGAAAATTGAGGCTTAGAAAGAGGCAACTGTCTTATGGAAGGTCACATGCAGAGCCAGTGGCAGAATCAGACCCGGGATTCCACGCATCCCGGCTCCCAGTGTCCTCCTCATCCATCTTGTGGGGTACTTTTTGCCTTTTGGGGTGGAGGGTGGGGAGAAAGCTAAAAGGGGAAGGAGAGAGAGACAGACAGACAGGCAGACAGATAGACAGAGAGAGACAAAGAGGGAGACAGAGACAGAGAGAGACAGGGAGGGGAGAGAGGAGAGAGAGAGAGAGAGAGACAGAGAGACAGAGAGAGAGAGGGAGAGAGAGAGGGAGAGAGAGAGGGAGAGAGGAGAGAGAGAGACAGAGACAGAGAGACAGAGACAGACAGAGACAGAGACAGAGACAGAGAGACAGAGAGAGAGAAAGAGATGGGGAGAGAAAGACAGAGACAGAGACAAAGAGCGGAAGAGAGACATAAATGTAAATCTTTGCTCTTTCGGTTTTTTGTTTTTTTTTAAGATCCCTTGTAGAGAAAGTAGGGCATCACTATTTCCAGTGAGACATAATCATTGCCACTTGTGCAAAGCTTTGTCACCCTGCTCCTTTTCACCAAGTCACAGGCTCTCGGGGGCGCCGAGTCGAGCCCATCCTGGAACAAGGCTCCTCTGAACAACATGCCCATTGAGTGACCATCCAGCCTTGGCCTGAATGAGCAGGAGTCCACCCCCTCACACAACAACTCATGCTACTTGTGGGCAGTGCTCAATGTGAGGAAGTTTTCCTGACCTCAATGACTTTCCCTGCTTGTTTCTGCTTCTGCCTTCTGGGGCCAAGCAGAATGAGTCTACTGGCAGGAGACTCGGATGCAGATCTGAGCTTTCTCTTCTCTAGTTAAACAGTTCTGAGAACTGCTCTTTATAGGACACAATTCCAGGACTCTATACCATCCTGGTTGCCTTTCTCTGGGCACTGTCAGGCTTCCTACGGTGCATTGCCCAGAACTGAATGCAGGGCTCCAGATGCCATCTGGGCAGGGCAGAGGACAGCTAAACTCTCATCTTCCCGAGTCTTTTCTCACTGGAGACTAATTGGGATGGAACGAGCTTTCTTAGCCACTCTGCCCTGTGGTCCATTATCTATAGGGCTTGCCATCTACTAAAATCCCCTGATCGTTTTTCAGATTTCTACTCAGGAGGCATTCCTTCATTTTGTAGCTGGGAGGTGATTTAATCTTTTGTTCTTGTATCTTCCTTATTTCCAAATATGTCCTTCCTCATTCCTATATCCAGAGAGCCTCTTAGAAAAAAGAATACAAAGGAAGGCAGTTCAGTACAATCAGACATCACATCTAATGTATCTTGAACATATAGGAAATATTCCATAACTTGCCTTGGCAAAGAAGGGAGATGGATAGGCGTTCTTGCCACTCTTCAGTTGGCCATTCAGCGTTCTACCTTATTTTGCTTCTCTCTGTCTCTGTCTCTGTCTCTGTCTCTCTCTGTCTGTCTCTCCCTATCTCCCTCCTTCCCTCTGTCTGTCTGTCTATCTCTCCCTATCTCCCTCCTTCCCTCTGTCTGTCTCTGTCTGTCTCTCCCTATCTCCCTCCTTCCCTCTCTCTCTCTTCCTGTCTCTCTGTCTGTCTGTCCCTATCTCCCTCCTTCCCTCTCTGTCTGTCTGTCTGTCTCTCTCTCTCTCTTCCTGTCTCTCTGTCTGTCTCTCCCTATCTCCCTCCTTCCCTCTCTGTTTCTGTCTGACTGTCTCTCTCTCTCTCTCTCTCACACATACACACACACATATAACCCTTATCTTCTTAGTTATAACTCTAAGACAGAAGAGCAATAAGGGCTAGGCAATCCTGGTTAAGTGATTTGCCCAAGGTCACACAACTAGGAAATGTCTGAGACCACATTTGAACCCAGATCTTCCCATCTCCAGGCCTGGCTCCCTATCTACTGAGCCACCTAGCTGCCCCCATCTAGCTTCTTTTTTATCTGTTTCCTTCTCTTCCTCTATCTCTTCCTTCTCCTCTCCCTCCTCCTTTTATTTTTCTTCCTCTTCCTTTTCTTCCTCCTTCTCCTCTCCATTCCCTTATACTGCCACTTACTTCTGTCTGCAGTTTTTCTTTTGAAACACATACCAAATTAAGCAAGATCTGCCAAACAGGTTGATGCACGCGTGCGCGCACTCGCACACTCGCGCACACTCGCGCACACACACACACACACACACACACACACACACACACACATAGAGCTTGGTCCAGTAGAAAGGACATGAGATTGGGAGTGAAGACAGGGGGTCAAATCTAAGCTCTGTCACTTACTGGCTGTGGGATCTTTGGCAATTAATCAACTGAAAAGTGTTTATTAGGCACTGACTAAATACAGAGAATGAAACAATCTCTATTCCCATGGGGAGAAGTACGCCATTATAAACTTAATTAAAATATGTCCAGAGTACTTCAATACAAGGTAGTTTGGGAGAGAATGCACATGCAGATAAGAAGCCAGGAAGGGCTTCATACGGAAGATGATACTTGGGTTGAATGTTGAAAAGGAGGGAGAAAATAAGCATTTATTAAGCCCCCATTTGTGCCAGGCACTGTGCTATGTGTTTTTTAAATATCTCATTTGAGCCTCACAACAATCCTGGGAGAGAAGTACTAATTATTATTCCCATTTTACAGATGAGGACACTGAGGTAGACAGAGGTGAAGTGACTTGCCCAGGGTTACATAACTAGTAAGTGTCTGAGGCCGGATTTGAACCCAGGCCTTCCTAGTCCATTACCTCTTGGTCCAGTCCTCTAGGAATGGAGGCCAGGAGTATAGCTAGGTGGGAGAGGCCAATGTAGAGGCACAAGAATGGGAGATGGAGTGTGTATGAGGAAGAGAAAGGTGATGCCAAGTGGGCTGGGAGGAGTGTGGAAGGAGAAGCAATGTCTATTTGGGTTGCAAAGCTAGGTTGGGGCCAGGTGATCTAAGACTTCAAAAGCTAAACAGAGGAGTTGTTATATCATTCCAGAGGCAAAGGGCAGTCACAGCAGCTGGTTGAGTAGGCGAGCCCCTTGATCAGATTTGCCTTTAAGGAAACTTACTTTGGTAGCAGTTGTAGGATAGGCTGGAGGGAGGGAGAGATGGAAGCAGGGGAGACTAATTTGGAGGCTGTGGCTACAACTAGGTGGGAGGTGATGAGAACAGGAACTAAAGGGGTGGCCCTGTGAGTAGAGAGAAGGGATCAGATGGGAGAGCTATTGGGAAGGTAGAAATGACTAGGTGTCACAGCTGATTCAACGTGAGAGGTGATGGTTAGGACAAAGAATCCAGGGAAACATTGCGGTCATGATCTGGAAAGATGGTGGTGCCTTGGGCAGGATTTGGGAAGTTTGGAAGAGGAGAGAGAGATGTTCGGATGTGTTAATGTCTCTGGGATGTTGAATTTGGAATGTCCAATGGGGAACTGGTGATGCAGGATTGAAGCTGTGGGGAGAGATCTGAGGTCATGTGCTTAGAGATGATGGCTAAAGAGCTATTAAGGAGAGAAAGAGAAAGGGAGAGACAGAGAGACAGAGAAAGATAGAGTCAGAGACAGAGGGGGCAGGGGGAGAGATACAGAGACAGAAACAGAGAGACAGAGACAGAAACAGAGAGACAGAGACAAAGAGGGGGCAGGGGGAGAGATACAGAGTCAGAAACAGAGAGACAGAGACAAAGAGGGGGCAGGGGGAGAGATACAGAGTCAGAAACAGAGAGACAGAGACAAAGAGGGGGGCAGACAGAGACAGAGAAACAGAGAGAGAGAGAGGGAGGGAGAAGAGGGTCCGAGACCAAACCTTCAGGTATACCCAACATTAGGGGGCATGATGTGGGTGATGAATCAATAGAAAAGAAACTGTGGCCATACAGGTAAGGAGCCAGTCCTTCAGGCATTTATTAAATGCTTACTGTGTGTGCCTGTCATAGTGGAAGGCAGAGAAAGGCAAAAACCATGGTCCCTGCCTTCCAGAAGCTCAGTCTAACGACAGACAACATGCAAATAGCCATGTACCTTAGAGATATATGCAGTATGCTTTAAAAAAGAAACACTCACTTTAGCTCTTAGAATCACTACTAGGTATTGGTTCCAAGGCAGAAGAGCAGTAAAGTCTAGGCAATGGGGGTTAAGTGACTTGTCCAGGGTCTCAAAGCTAGAAAGTGTCTGAGGCCACATTTGAACCCAGGACCTTCCATCTCTAGTCCTGCTCTCTAACCATTGGGAAACCTAGCTGCCTCCTTTGCACTAGGTATATTTGTAAGGCAATCTCAGAGGACACACACTAATGGTGGAGGAAGGCATAAAAGGCACCAGGAAAAGCTTGCTGCAGAAGTGGGATGTACACTGTCTTAGAGGAAGCCAAGAGGCAGAAGTGAAGGAGAGAAAGTGGGCCAGTGTTGCTAGAGTGTAGTGCATATGGAGGGGAGCTGAAGAAGCATCCAAAGACAGGAAAGGTAGGAAGGAGCCAGATTGTGATGGGCTTTAAATGCTAACTTGATCCTAGAGGCAATAGGGAGCCACTGGAGTTTATTAAGCAGGGGAGCTTGTGGTTTGATCTCAGCTTTAGGAAAATCACTGGCAGTTGAATGGACATTGAATTGGAATGGGGAGACACATTTGTCAGACCTGACCAGTAAGTCCTCCTTCCCTCACCCTGATTCTTTATCTGTCCTCCAGACTGAGATGGATCGTCACACTAAATCTGTATCCATTTGCCTATTAGTGATTTCATTTACATTGTGGTTGTTATTATGTATGTGGCTCTAGGGCTTATGTTTAGAAACTGATTTTGTGAATCCAAATGTAAGACTTTTACATTTGTCTCTATTTGTCCAAAGGAAATGGGGTTTGTGTCTGTTTTGTGTGTTTCTATCTGTCTCTGTGTCTTTCTATCTATCTACCTATCCATCTATCTATCCATCTATCTATTTATCTATCTACCTAACTATCCATCTCTTTATCTATCTCTGTCTATCCATTCATCCATCCACCCATCTATGTCAATCTATATCAGTCTATCCATTCATCCATCTATCCATCTATCTATCCATCCATCCATTCATCTATCTATCTATCCATCCTTCCATTCATCTATCTATCTAAGTTAAATAGAATTTTATATATATTTATATTTACAGTATTAGCCTTTTTCTTGAAAAGGGAGGCATTATGGTACAAGGGAGAAGGAACAGGATTTGAGATCTGAATGACCTGGGTTCAGATTCAGTTCTGTCCCTTATTACGCCCCGTGGTCCTAGACAATTCACTTCTTTCTCTATGCCTCAGTTTCCTTCATTATAAAATGAGAGTTCAACTTCGTGATCTCTGAACTCCCTTGCAGCTCTCAGTCTCTGATTTTCAGGTCACACTATTGGAATGCTCAGTTCGACATCTATATTTTGGAGGGCCAGGTCGGGGACACTAGTGAGTTCAGAGGCAACAAACCATTGGTTGATTTGAGATTTAATTTTGTTATAGCCCCTTGAAAGCGGTTATCTTGTAAAGATAATTACTCTGTACAGTGTTTGTGTTAAGCTTCTGAGATGGCCTGATTGGCATATTTAAATTTCATCTCCCAGGCATCTGTTAATTATCATCACAGAGATGGGCAGAACTCAAAGTGCTGTTTGGAAATGCTCTGCATTTTTAAATTGTTTTAGGCTCCCAGGAAGAGAGGAGCACGTGTGATGCTGATTTTTTCCTTGGCTTTCTCGGTGACCTCAAGTGGATTCAAACTTTTTACAGGTCTAAGCTGCCTGAAAATCTCTATGATTGGTACCATTTCTGGCTCCAACTTTCTTTCAGTGCCATCTGAAAAGAGCATTCTCCTGAGTGATTCTGAGATCCAGGCAGGAGTTGGGGTGGAGGGTAGAGTTGAGATTCTATTTAATGAATCTTATCCTTTTCCCTCATTTAAAACCATACCAGTGGAGCTGAGAGGCAAGGCTTGGAGTCTTTACCATAGACATCCCTGGTTTATAAATGGAAACCTAGCATCTTTACCTTGTCTAAAGAAAGAAGAAAAGAGCAGTTTCTCCAGTTAGGAAGTCCAATAGAATTGAACTTCAAAATTTTTGTGGATATTTTTATTTTCACATTACCTTCATTTGTGATATACCTTTCCCCTACCTAGCAGGCCATCCCTTGTAACAAAAAATAAAAAAGGGAGAAAACACTAGTTTAGTAAAACTGGCTGATATGTAAACAGAATCTGACAATTTTTCATACTGTTCTACACCCATCTTGCCCACCTTTGCAAAGGTGCATTTTCTCTTATCTCCTCTGGGGCCAAGCCCAGTTGTTATAATTATATAACATTTAGGTTTTTCCTGTTGTTGTTTTTTCCCCCCTTTCTGTTTCTATATTGCTGCTTCCTTGGTTCTGCTTTGCATCAGTTCATATAAATCCTATGTATCTCTGAAACTTCCCTGGAATTCAACTTAAAAAAAAAAAAAGCAAATTTGATGCTGTAGGATCTTGTAGGAAAAAGATTGAACTTTTGAATCCCCAAGACCTAAATTTGAACTCTGGCTCTAACATTCAACTAGCTGTTTGATATTAGGTAAATCAATCCCCCACCTTGAAGCCTCCACTTCTTCATTTGGAAGACAGAACAGAGATCTTGGAGGGCATCTTACCCAGCTCCCCTACCTTGTTATATGAAAAAATGGAGGTGCAGAGAGGTTGTGATTTGCCTGAGATCACCCAGCAGATAGCAGAGTCAGGCTTTGAATCCATGACGTTGACTCCAAATCCTAGTCCCCCAGCTCCTGGTGCCTTTCCTTCTGCGATGACCTCCTTCTACTCTATATATGTCATGCATGCAACTAGTTATTTTCATGTTGTCTTTTACATAGGGCTCAATGCCTGGAATGGAATGTTGTTGTTTACCCTTCATTTTTGAAGAGGACCAGTGACATCACAGGGTAGTGCTTGGAAGAGAGCAGGTGCTTAGTAAACACTAATGAGCTGAATGTTGACTAACCACCCTCTCAGGGAGATAGTGAGGATCAAATGAGGCAGGAGGTGAAAGTCTATAACCCCCAAGCTCTAGATGCATGCAAGTTGTTATTTTTTGAATAAAGAGGTCAGGGGGATCATACCCCTTTTCTTGTGTCCTGGACCCTTCCAGCAGTTTGACATCTATAGACCCTTCCCCAAAGAATGTTTGTTTTCTTTTAAATCCTTCCCTTCTCT
Source organism: Monodelphis domestica (assembly GCF_027887165.1). Taxonomy (NCBI): domain Eukaryota; kingdom Metazoa; phylum Chordata; class Mammalia; order Didelphimorphia; family Didelphidae; genus Monodelphis; species Monodelphis domestica. The sequence goes on along the minus strand of NC_077230.1, from coordinate 381,187,390 downwards.
TAGAATCAATACTAGCATTGGTTCTAAGGCAGAGAAGCAGTAAGGTCTAGGCAATGGGTGTTAAGTGACTTGCTCAGGGTCACTCAGAAGTGTCTGGGGTCACTTTTGTTCTGGTGAAAATTTTCACCTTTTAAGATTAGTATAATATTGAACAATGGCCGCCAAGGAATTTACTTATGAAATTCCTAAAATGAAACACTCAAGTCAGAATGGAGTTTATGGAGGGTTTAATCACAATGGGAGTAGGGAAAAGGAGAGGGAGAGAAGGAGAGAGGAGAAAAGGGAAAGAGGTTACTCAACCTTTGACCAAGGCAGAGGGAGTTTAGGCCCTAAGGGCCAAGGTGGAAGGAATCAGTCCTTGACTCACGTGACCAATCTGAAGGGAAGCTGTCTGTGGGCCTCCTCTCTCTTCAAGCTTCTAACAGGAACTGGCGTCTAGCCCTGTCTACAGGAAGTGAGCGAATTCCAGAGGCTGCTCTCTCCGTCACTTCCTGTGCCTCGCAAGTGCCAATGGTGGCTCTAGCTTGGCTTAGGACAGCCCAGGTGGGCAGTTAGTTATTTCTGATTTGTCATTGACTAGCACATGCCCGTGTAGTGTGGGTGTGCCCAATTTTTGGGTGCTAGACCAAGATGGAGACTTTTAAAATTCACAATCCCCCCATATGATGATTGGGGGACTAGTCTCCCCAATTGATCACTAAACATAAGCATACTGCACCCCCCAAAATTCTAACTGTAAGTGTATACAAAAATTTTACCCACTAAGAGAAAAACTATAATAGTTGTAGATATGGGGAAATAGAGGAGAGAGAAAGACAGCAAGCCAATGTTTTGCTGGGCGCATTGACAAAAGCTAATTTAGGGGGCAGTCCCCTTTGGCATAAGAGTGTACATTCAAAAAATGTTCAATCAACCACACCCCACGGTTTATTCTGGATCTTCCTGTAGTGAAAAGGTTTAGATATCTTTCTGCAAACAGTTCATTCTCTGGATTCAGTTAGTTAGCAAGCTTCTTCTCTGAAGATTTATCTCAAACAAAATTTAAATCTTGGATTTGATGAAATACAATCCCCCCTGAAGAAAGTGTTGAAAAAAACACTGAGTCCAGCTGAGGATACAAGTTTTAGTTGTGGGGGTGTGTGAGTTAATCCAAAAGGAAAACAAAACAAAATGAAAATAAAATAAAAAACAAAATCAAAAGAAGAAAAAGGGAAAAAATTAAGGGAAAAATATAGACCCTTTATATATACATATATTTATATTAAAGAAGAATTCAAAATCAGTATCAAAAAATCAAAAAAATCTATGTATACAAAAATTTGAGAAAGCAAGAATAAAAAAATTTTTTTCTCCCACAGGCCCCTGTATTAGGGTCCAGTTAAGTAATTTATAATCCCACAAGTCTGTAGGACAGAATGCAGCAAGTTTCACTTACCCATTTGCAGCCAAGGCTACAGGAAGTTGCCATACTATAGGAGAGAAAAAAGGACCAGATTTTTATTTTATATCTAGGGAAGTGTCATTCCCTCTTCTGATTTTACCTTTGTTCTCAAGGATGGAGGGAGCCAGGATGGTAGCCAACCTTTGGTACTTGTCTGTAGGTATTTTCACGAAGAGTGTGGATACAAGGAAGGCCCACATCTTAACGTCTGTCAAGTGTCGCAACCCCGAGTCTCACACTAGGTTCAAGTCCTTAGTATTGGCTTAGAAATGCATCAATCCTACATGGATTGGTCTTTGATTTAGACTTGTGAGCTCTTTTGGCATTATCCAGGTCATCTCTGTGCTCCTTTTTGATCCCGTTCTTAGAATCAGACACAAACATTAATCATAGTCCCACAACAATTATCAATAAATGGCAGGTTCCCATAGTCTAAAGCTGTTTGGGTGCGTATTAATAATAATAGCAAGTATATATATTTAAACTAATATTGTAGAATAAAAATTAATATTGATTGTATGTACCTTAAGTACATAGAAATGAGAAAAAGGGGAAAAAATAAGATATTGTAAAAAGGGATAATAATAAAATAAGGAAAAGAGAAAAAAGGAAAAAAATTAAATTTAGGAATTCAGTGTGTCAAAAGCAGAATAAAGCAGTTCCACTTGTCAATGGCTAGTTATCTCCAATGCATGTATAGGATACAGTCAATCAGTCTCAACAGAAGATGCTCTCTTTACATGAGAGCAGTGAATCCAAGAGACCTTTTCTCCAACCTTTATAGATGTTGGAGTAGTTAACAATATTTGGAATGGTCCTTCTCAGGAAGACTGGGTTGCTCCCATACGCTGGAAGTTATATACACGTCGTCTCCTGGGTTCAGGTCGTGAAGTGAGAAGTCTAGTGGTCCGGCTTATACTGCAGCCCCGGATTCAGGTAGCTCACGCAGTTTGTGCTGTAATTCCTGTATATAGGAAGCAACAGTAATATCTCCCCCTAATAACGATGTATAAGCCGGGGAGAAAGGCTTAGCCTGTATAGGAGGATGTCCAAAAAGCATCTCAAATGGTGAAATATGTAAGTCTCCTCTAGGCCTGCTTCTAAGATAAAACAGGGCTAGAGGGAGAATTTCAGGCCATTTTAAATGGGTCTCAGTGCATAATTTGCCAATCATAGTTTAAAGTTCTTTGTTCATCCTCTCAACTTGGCCTGAACTCTGGGGATGATATGGAACATGGAATTTTGGAGTTATCCCCAAGCAAGACTATATCTGGTTTAGAACTATAACAGTTAAAATTTAGGAATATGGGGAGACTGAGGCAGGTAGAAATTAGTTTCTCTCTGAAAGGAGTATTATATTTTTTAGAGGTTTATTAAGGATTAAGGACTAAAGAATATACAAGTAAGAAACATGTGCCTAGGCCAGAGGCCTAGGCAAAATAACCTCACATCACGGAAGAGAAGCATCTGCTCCAAAACGGAAGTCCAAAAGAGAGAAAAGAGAACCAAAAACCTTTGCCACCAGCTTAAATCCTTCCTCAATCTCGGCCCACCTCAGAATTGTGTGAGATTACAAAGCATTTTGGGGAAGTGGAGCAAAGGCTTGTGGAGATTGTAGTCCTGTATTCGAGTCTATTTTTTACAGAACAGAATCAGCAAAATGACTCCCCCTATTGGAATCAATAGGTGCGGGCAGGCCAAAACAAGGAATAATTTCTTTTAAAAATACCTTAGCAACAAAAGCCGCTGTGACTCGGGCTGTAGGAAATGCTTCCGGCCATCTGGTCAGTTGGTCTACTATGACCAAACAAAATTTATATTGTCCAGCCTTTGGCATCGTTATGAAATCTATCTGCAGGTGCTCAAAAGGTGTATAAGCCAGGACGCCCACCAAAGGCTTTGCCACGAAAGGCATGTTGGTTATATGCCTGGCAGGTAGAGCAGGCTGAACACACTTTAGAGGCTATGGTAGTTATACCAGGGGCTATCCATACTCTTAACAGAGTCCACGATGCCCTGGGTACCAAAGTGGCCATTATTATGAACAGATTGGCAAATTTGGTGATAGAAACTTCTAGGGAGCAGGGGTTTTCCTTCAGATGACACCCAGACTCCATTGATCTGTTTTGCTTTGAATTTTTGTTTCCATTTTTCCACTTCCTTCTCATTAGAGGAAAGTGATAAATTTAAGTCATCAGTAGTTGTTAATGTTAAAAGTAATTCAGGCCCCTCTATGGCTGCTAGCTTTGCAGCAGCATCTGCTCGGTCATTTCCCCTAGAGACAGGGTCAGTGCCACCTGTATGGGCTGAGCAATGAACTACAGCTAGGGCTTCAGGCAGCTGAAGAGCAGAAAGTACTTCATTAATAATTTCAGCATTAGCTATGGATTTTCCAGCTGAGGTTAAAAATCCTCTCTGGAGCCATAGCATCCCAACTGAGTGACAAATGCCAAAAGCATATCTAGAATCCATATAAATTGTTGCCCTTTTATCCTTGGCAATTATACAGGCATGTTTTAGAGCTATGAGTTCTGCCCCTTGAGCGCTAATGTTAGAGAGCAGTGAAGCTGACCATTCAGTGGCAAATTCTGTGACTACAGCAGCTCCACTGTAGCGTATGCCATCCCTCATGAAAGAAGAACCATCAGTAAATAAGATCAGGTCTGAGTTCTTTAAGGGAGTGTCCAGGAGATCATCTCGAGGCTTTTCTGTGTAATGGTTCTCCTAAAGTTGGTAAGTCTGGAAGCAAGGTAGCAGGATTAAGGGTTGTACAGCGTTTTAGAGTAATGTTTTCATTATTTAGCAAGGTTATTTCATACCTTGTAATGTAATTCACTGATCAGAAAATGCCCGTGCTCTCTGTCTTAGCAACAATGCTTCTACCTCGTGTGGACACATAATTGTTAGTGGGCATCCCAATACTAGATCAATGGTTTTTGTCACTAGTAAAGCAGTAGCAGCCACGCCTCTAAGGCATGGTGGTGCTCCTGAAGCTATTGGGTCCAGCTGGGCTAAATAATAAGCAACTGGATGCTGAGAAGGCCCCAGAGTCTGAGTTAAAATGCCTGAGGCTACTCCTCTTTGCTCATGTACATACAAAGTAAATGGCTTGTTGTAATCTGGGATGCCTAGAGCAGGTGCAGATAGGATAGCCTTTTTTAGCTCTGATAGAGCTGACAGGTGTTCAGGCTCTAATTTGAGGGGTTAAGGGACCGAATCCCTTGTTAGTGCTATAAGAGGTTTAGTAATTGCCCCATAGCAAGGAATCCATTGTCTGCAAAACCCTGTTGCTCCCAGAATTGCTCTTAACTGTTTTTTAGTGGTAGGAGCACTCAATTTTTGAATATTCTAAATTCGCTTGGGAGAAATAGAGCGGGCACCAGCTGTCAGAATGAACCCCAAATATTCTACTTTGGGGAGACACCACTGAACTTTATCCTTCGAGATCTTATGACCTCTTTTGTGCAATTCCAAAAGAAGTTGTTTACTATCTTCCTGACATGCTTCTGCATCTGTGGAAGCCAAGAGTAGGTCATCTACGTATTTTATTAATTTGCTGTTTTTAAATTTTATATTATCTGTATCTTGTCCCAAAATTTGTGCAAATAAGGTCGGACTTTCTACATAACCCTGGGGCAAACAACTTCAGGAATATTGGGTGCCATTCCAGGTGAAAGCAAAAATATGCCTCGAGTTCTCATGTATGGGTATAGAAAAGAAGGCTGAGCACAAGTCTACTACTGTAAAGTATGTAGCTGTGCTAGGAATAGAAGAAATAATAGTATTGATATTGGGAACTATGGAGTGTCTCTTTATAACATGATTGTTCACAGCCCTCAAATCCTGTACGAATCTATAGAGGTGTTTGCCATCGGGCCCTCTTTTTGGTTTTTTAATGGGGAGGATGGGCATGTTGTATTCAGATTTACAAGGGAAAATTATTCCTGTTCAATTAATGAGTTTATTATTGGGGTAATGCCCTCCATTGCCTCCTTGGAAAGAGGATACTGAGGAATGCAAGGAGGTGGGCTGGATTTAGTTTTTATTTTCACGGGAGCAGCTGATTTAAGTAAGCCTACATCAGTAGAAGATGTGGCCCAAAGAGACTCCAGTATATCTGTAGGTATTTCAAAGGTGGGAGGCTCTTTTGATTCTTGGCTCTCTGAGAGTACAGGAAGTAAATTTAAGGATTCCTTGGGCACTTCTAGGGAGAGAGACATCTGGGGCGCACATTATTGTGGCTTGTAATTTGCATAGTAGATCTCCTCCCCAGCAAGTTTGTGGGGGATCCAGGCATTAAAAGAAAAGAATGTTCAACAGTTAGGGGTCCCACGCATACCATGCGAGGAAAAAGTTTTGGGACCTTTAATGGTGTTCCTGATACACCTACTACATTTAGGGAGCCAATAGAATTACACTTTCCATCTGTTTTGCTTACTAAAACTGAGCTAGATGCTCCAGTATCCAAAAGACAGTCATAGAATGAATTTCCTACCTTTAAAGTGACATGAGGTTCCTTACTATTTTGGGGGGGGTGGAATGTATAGGGATTATTGGCATTAAAATATCAGGGTCTGGAAAATCAAAGGTGTCATTCTTTGATTCCAAGGCCTTCACCCCCCCCTTCACACCTTCATAAAGATGCTTGGGCAGTTTTTTGGGACCCTCCACGCTGTTGGGGGTGTTCACCCTGAGTGTAGCGTGGTTGAGCTCCATTTCTTATATATTGTTGGGCATTGTATTGGATATTATCATTTTCTGCATTTGGAGCACTGTCATTATTTTGATTGGTATTGAGGTTCCTTTAGTTATTATTCCTAAAGGTGTTATTATTTCCATTTTTCCGTAGCCAGCTCCTACAGACCATTGTTGCATGGCCTATCTTCCCACAGAAAAGGCATATTAAGGGGTTTGTTAATGATCTATCTGTGGATTCCTGCAAAGGGGCCATGGTCTCTCCCTTACTTTTCAATTGCTCCTTTAAAATTTCAATTTCTTTTTTTAAGTCTGCCACTGATGTATTGTGTGTCTCAGGTTTTTTTGTATGATTCTTATAGGCATATGTTGCTACTTTCCTCAATTCTTCGAGGTCCATAGACTCCCAGTTGGGACAGTTAGTTTCAAAGTAGTCTTTTACTGCTAAACAACAATTCCTAACGAATTGTCTGCGTATATGTTTAATGTCCTTTTCTCTGGTCAAATCAAGGTCCATATATGTATGTCCTATGTCAATAAGTCTGTCCATAAAGTGGTAGGGGGTCTCATTAATTCCCTGTCGGGACTGTTCAAATTTTTCCCATGCATCAGGGCTATCAGAGCAGTCTCTCATGGCTTTTAATAATGCTTCTCTGGCCAGGACTAGTTTTGTGTGATCTTGTGTAATATTAGGGTTCCAGTGTGGATCTACAGTTGGCCAGTGGTGAGCTCCCCTACCACTTTTCTTATTAGTTAGAGAGATGACATTATTTTTCTCTCTCTTTGTCAGAAATGTATCTAACAAATTTTCCACATCCAACCAAGAAGGGTCAAAATTTCTGAATATATTCTCTAATTTTTCTATAACCAATATTGGTTCTGCCTCAAATGATGGAACATTGTGCTTGAATTTTTCTAAATCATCAGGTTTAAAAGGTGTATAATGTCTTACAGACACCAAGTTCCCTTCTTTATTAAAAGTGGGTACTTCCCTCAATGGAAATAAACTTCTGTCTAAATTATCTGGTGTTACTGTTTCTAGTCTACTTGTTCCGTTTTCAATGGGGTAGGTAAGAGAAGGGGAAAGGTTAGGATTATTGGCTGTTGGGGCATGGGGGTTGGGGATTAGAGCATGAGTGGGGGGAAGGGCAGGGGGAGGGGCCAGGACAGGAACAGGGAGCGGGGCTGAGGGGGCAGGGTAAGAGGCATGAATAGAGGGAGGAATCAGGGTGGGAGGGGCAAGAATGGCAGGGGGAGGGGCTGGGTGGCCAGGATGGGGAGGAGCTGATTGGTGTGAAGGGGCTGCTATTTGAGCCAAATCGTTTTGGGCAGGGTGGGTCAGGGAATCTGATAATGATGGGAAATGGAGAGATAAATCACTCCTATTGTGGGATGTTTTTAACTCCCTTTCAATGTTTTGCAGTAAAGTTTTTATCTCTCCCCATTTTTCCTCCATAATTTCATCCAGGAAAGTTTTTATCTCTCCCCATTGTTTCTCCATAATTTCATCCAGGAAATTTTTTATCTCTCCCCATTTTTCCTCCATAACTTCATCCTGTTCCACCAATCGTTGATTAATAAAAGTATTTTGTTCCACAAATTGTTGATTAATAAAAGTATTTTGTTCTGCAAATTTTTGAGTAATAGAAGGAACAAGTGCTTGGTTCAGTTGGGAAACATGGTCTTGAGGGGGAGGCTGATGTAAATCTAAGTGTGTCCTTATCTCATGTAAGGTATTTTTCAGGGCTCTCTTAGAGGAAATTAGATATAATATTACAGTTCTAACAATTACAATCCCAAGGAGGAGGAGTGCAGGGATCAGATAAGTCCACAAATCCTCTGGAATGAGCCATTGCAGAGAGACAAGGAATTCATTTACAAATTTGGTCCCAGAGCTGATAAGCCAATTTGGAAATAAATCAGGAAGGAGTTGTAGCCACATTTTTTCTAAAGTCAATCACTAAGTTGCCTGTAACTTTTGCCCCTAGTCAGTAGATGGCTCTACTGTTAAGTGTCTTATTTTGTTGTAAATTTTCCTTTTCTTTTTGGTTAGGCTTTTGGGTGGGAACCTATTTAGTTCATCAGTGTGTAAAGGAAGACTGAGGCTCCCTTCCCTTAGCCCTCAGGCTAAAACTGCTAGGGCCATGTGCTATCCTCTTTTGAGCAAAGCCCACTTAAATTTTTAAGACTAGAAAGGCAGGGAAACAGGAAAGTGGGCTTTAAATTGGCTCCCTAGCTGTACTCAGCTGTTTCTCCAGAGTTTCCTCCTGCTAATCAGTTGATTAGATTTAGCTACCTATCTAGCTATCAGTCACACAGCTGGGAAGTATCTGAGGTCAGATCTGCTCTCAGCCTGGCCTGGCTCTCAATCCACTGAGCCGCCCAGCTGCCCCCTTAAGATTAAAGGGAGGAAAAGGAAAAAAAAAAACCTGCTGACCCCAATTTAAATTAAGGAGAAAAGAGAAGAGAGAAAAAGTGTTTTATACTCACCTGTTCTGGCAGCTGTGTCTTTAAGCCGAGTTAGCTGGTAAAAAGGACTGACTGAGTGAGGAGGAAGTAGGGTGAAAAGGCAAGAAAATTCAGGAAATTTATTGAGGCAACTCGATAAACCTTTGAGGTCTGCCAAAACTTTTATAGTGAAAATCACCTTTAAAGATTGTTATAATATTGAACAATGGCCTCCAAGGAATTTACTTACGAAATTCCTAAAATGAAATACTCAAGTCAGAATGGAGTTTATGGAGGGTTTAATCACAATGGGAGTAGGGAAGAGGAGAGGGAGAGAAGGAGAGAGGAGAAAAGGGAAAGGGGTTACTCAACCTCTGACCAAGGCAGAGGGAGTTTAGGCCCAAAGGGCCAAGGTGGAAGGAATCAGTCCTTGACTCACGTGACTGATCTGAAGGGAAGCTGTCTGTGGGCCTCCTCTCTCTTCAAGCTTCTAACAGGAACTGGCGTCTAGCCCTGTCTACAGGAAGTGAGTGAATTCCAGAGGCTGTTCTCTCCATCACTTCCTGTGCCTCGCAAGTGCCAATGGTGGCTCTAGCTTGGCTTAGGACAGCCCAGGTGGGCAGTTAGTTATTTCTGATTTGTCATTGACTAGCACATGCCCGTGTAGTGTGGGTATGCACAATTTTTGGGTGCTAGACCATGATGGAGACTTTTAAGATTCACGCTTTTTGAACCCAGGATCTCCCATCTCTAGGCTTGGCTCTCAATTCACTGAGCCATCTAGCTGCCCTCCCCAAGGAATGTTTTTGAATTCATAAAATAAAATGCACAGGATTACAAATGTAACCAATTTTATTGAAATGTAATTATGACTCTAAATAAGTAATTTCTCATATAAATTCACATATAAAAATAAGGTATATTCATAAGATATATTTATAGTAGGATCTTATTTTATACAAACTCAACACACATGAATTCAGGTATATGTGATTGGCAATTGAAAAAATAAAAGCAGAAAAATACATAAAATAAAACATTTTAATTATAGGCTAAATCCAGGCCATTTTCTCTAGTAATGTAGTCTCACAGCAGTTTGCCCAGTCACTCTCATTCTCTCTCTGAGAAGCGTTAGTGAGCCATTACATTGTTTTGCAGCAAACACTAGCTCCCACATCAGTCTTTGTCTGTACCAAGTCGTGTCCACGTCAGAGCGGGGCTCCTCTGTTTCATTAACGCTATTTAGTTATTAATAATGGTCTCAAAGCAAAAAAGGAGTGATGCTGGTCGCTCTGACGAGCCTAAGAAAAACCATATAGTGCCTGGGTATGTTTGTATGAGAAATACTGATTAAATAATGGGGTTTGCTATTACACATGATTTTATAAGAAGGGTTGGGGCATGTATCAGTCCCATAAAACTATTTCGGTGTGTGTGTGTGTGTGCATGTGGATGTCTGTGTATATATATATATATATACATCTGTGTGTGTGTTTAAACAAGTTTACAGACCCCAGGTGAAGAAACCCTAGAGATGGGGCAGGTCTCAAATCAGGAAGTCCTGGGTTCAAATCCAGCCTCAGACACTTCCTGGCTGGGCAAATAACTTAATCCCCATTGCCTAGCCCTTACCACTCTTATGCCTTGGAAGGAATACACAGTATTAATTCCAAGACAGAAGGTAAAGGATTAAAAAAAAAAGAAATGGGGACATCTGGGTAGCTCAGTGGATTGAGAACCAGGTCCTGGATTCAAATCTTGTCTTAGACACTTCCTGGATGTGTGACCCTGAACAAGTCACTTTACCCCCATTGTCTAGCCCTCACCTCTCTTCTGCCTTGGAACCAATGCATAATATTGATTCTAAGAGGGAAGGGAAGGGTTTTTCAAAAAAGAACCCCTGTAATTGATAAAAGATCTCCGATTCCTGGGGATTTCCTCTATTCCTGCAGCTCCAATTGAGTGAATCCAAGGAGTGCCTGAGGCACATGAAATTTAAATGACTTGTCTAGGGTCACCTAGGCTGCATCAGGGAAGTATTTGAACCCAGGTCTTTCTTCTCCAAACCCAGGGCTCTGGCAATTTCTGAACCTCTCTTCAGCCAAACAGCTGCTGTTATTAATAATAGCAATAATTATTTCTCATCTTTGTTATTCCTTTTTATCCTAAGAATGAGAAGATTGAGACTTGGCATCCTTGTTAACAAAGCAGCCAAAGAAGTCTTCGGCTCCCAGTCCCAAGAGCCCAATTGCAGTCATTTAATGTTTCAGTTATTGCAGTTCCTGGGCGCAGAGAGGGGAGGATGGGATTGCTTTCTCTCTCTTCTAGTATATATGGCCCCGTCACCAACAGGGATCTCACAGGGGCCTTTCATAAGAAACATCTGGGGGTCTTATCTTAGAGATTGCCTGAAGAGTGATTAGCTATCATAGCTGCAGCTGGGACCAACAGAAAACTACACAGCCGAGAGATCTTCAAAACCATTTTCCCAGTCACCTGTCGCTAGGTCAGTTCTTGCCCCTTCTCTGAAAAGGGCTGTTGTCCTGCTCCGCAGGAGCTGCCATCTTCATGATGGGATATTATATGCCCCAGCGGGGAGGGCTCTCGGCCCAAGAGACTAATCAGGAAAGAGAAAATTCAGGTCTTGTTAGAGACCAGAGTTGTAGGATTACAGAGGATAAAATTGGTTATTTGTGTGTTAGGGGCAGGGGAGGTAGTAAGAGAAAAGCTTAAAAAAAAGCTACAGAAAAACATTTGTGAGTCATTAGCAGAAGAATTGAACTTTTTTTTTTTAAGTTAAAATTTCAGGACCTGAATGTTCTCTATTTGCAAATGTCTGATTAGAATTCCATAGAATGTAAGAGCTGAGAAATGCCTCAAAATAGGAGGTTAGAGCTAGAAAGGGCCTTAAAACCTAGAATGTTATAGCTGGAAAGGGTCTTGGATCCTGAAATGTCAAAGTTAGGAAGGTCCTTAAGACCTAGAATAGAAGAACTAGAAAGGGTCTTAGAACCCAGAATGTCAGAGCTGGGAGAGACCTTAGAACAGAGAATGTCAGAGCTGGGAAGGAGCTTAGAAACAGAGAATGTCAGAGCTGGGAGAGACCTTAGAACAGAGAATGTCAGAGCTGGGAGAGACCTTAGAACAGAGAATGTCAGAGCTGGGAGAGACCTTAGAACAGAGAATGTCAGAGCTGGGAGAGACCTTAGAACAGAGAATGTCAGAGCTGGGAGAGAGCTTAGAACAGAGAATGTCAGAGCTGGGAGAGACCTTAGAACAGAGAATGTCAGAGCTGGGAGAGACCTTAGAACAGAGAATGTCAGAGCTGGGAGAGATCTTAGAACAGAGAATGTCAGAGCTGGGAGAGACCTTAGAACAGAGAATGTCAGAGCTGGGAGAGACCTTAGAACAGAGAATGTCAGAGCTGGGAGAGACCTTAGAATATAGGATGTCAGAGCTGGGAGGGACTGCAGATCTTCCCTTTTAGCTCAATCTTCTTTATTCAGTTCAATCTACAAAACACTTACTAGATACTCATTATACTCTAGGCACTATGGTAGGTGCTAGAACTACAGAAACAAACAAAATAGCCCCTGCCTTCAAGGATCTTATATTCTCCTGGAGAGATAAAACTTGTAGCCTAGTGAGTAAATCCAAAGGAATACAAAATGGGGTGGGAGGGAGAGGAATCACTGAAAACCTGGGGAAATAGAAAAAGTCTCTTATTTTATAGTTTAAGGAAACTGTGACCAAGGGAGAAATATGGCTTCCCAGAAGCCAAAGTGAACAGTCCAGCCAGGGCTAGAACCCTAGACCAGTTCCCTTTCCAGTCCAATAGAATAGTTGATCATGAGCTAGTTTTCCCTGTCGAGTTTCCTTGGCATTTCAGAGGCTTCCAAACCAATTGCTCACTATTTTTTTTTCCTTTCCAGTGGCTGGATTATCTTTTATATTGCAGTACAGAAATCCCTTCAAGAATATAGTCCTTAGGTTCTGCAACTGTCATGGAAATGTCCTAAGCATCCCATAAAATTCAGTCTTGTAGGAGTGGGAGAACACTGCAAACCTCTTATTAAAAAGCCTGTAGTGTCAGGGCAGATCATCCATCATCACAGACTTAGAAAAATGAAAAGGAAACCAGAACTGAGCTGTCTGATTAATGCAAACTCGAGTACCGCTTATGGGAGGTTGCAGTTCCAGTGGCAGTTACTTAGGCTCCAAGGATGAATGTGTTTTCAAAGCCTGAGTAATTTCATGCTGGATGTATGAGGCCAAGTGGTCTTATTTACTTAGTCTTACCATGTTGGGGTGGGAGGGCCTTTAGAACACAGAATATCAGAGCTAGATGGAATCTAGGATGTAGAATATTTGGACTTGAAGGGACCTTAGAACCTAGGATGTCAAGTCTAGAGGTAGAACAAAAGCCCCACTGGGCACAGAGAATATCTTGGTTTGGTTTTGTTTTTTTGGTGTCCCAAATCTTTAGAACAGTGCCCGGTATTGAGGTAAATGCTTATTTATTTGAAATAAAACTGGGAGACAGTGGAATTGCTTGTCAGCTCCAGGAAGGGGGAGGGAAGAGAGGAGAGAGACAATATGAATCATGTAACCATATGTAAAAATTTTTTTAATGTTAAAAATAAATAAATGAAAATTAAAATAATTGGGAGAGGCCTTACAATCTAGAATGTTAGAGGAAGGAGAGGTCTTAGAATGCAGAATTTCAAAACATAGCCTTCCTTGCTTAGGTAAATGTTAGATCAGGAAGGAAATTTAGAAGTCATAAAGTCCCATTCCTTTCTTTAAAGATGAAGAAACTGAGGTTCAGAGATGTTATGGAATTTGCCTAAGTGACACAGCTTGTTAGTAGTAGAGTTGAGACTAGAACTCAAGACCCAGAAGAACAACAAACCACAGAGTACTTGGACAGCCTCAGGAGAAAATGCCAGCTATGGGCAAGAGTCCCTCTTTTAAACAGGTGGCCATATAGGATCCTGGACTTGAGAAATAAGGTCAGGGCACATCTTCCTATTTCTAGGATGAGTTGGAACTGAACATAGCAAGGAACCTTGTTGATAGTTTCTCAGTTTACTGCAAGGAATAACCTCAGAGGGGTAGGTTAAGGGCAGACTCCAAAGCTCTATGACCAGAATCTTGGTAATTCCATTTCCTTAGCTAATGGAGATGAAATTGAGTTGACTGTCCACTTTCTAAAGGCTTAGGAATTCTCATTTCCTGTCATCAAAGAAAGGTTAGACAAGAGCTCTGTCTGAATTGCCTTGTTTGCTGTGCTAACGCTCTCCTCCCTCTTTCCTCCTTGCCTTGAGATTGGAGAGCTGTGTAAACCAGAAGGGACCCTTGAAATAGGTCATCCAGTCCATCCTGCTGCTTTCTGAGATGCCACTGAGCAAACCTCAGAAGGTGCTTATCAAGTCTGAACTTTGAGATTTCCAATAAGATTGATTCAATTAACTCCCTAGGAAGTCCTGAGAATGGAGATTGCTTAACTGGGCTCTCTAGTTAAGATTCTTCTCCCAATCCAGCTGTTGTTTTCATGGAAACTGGTGTTTCCTCTTCTTATTCAGATGGCAGAGCTTGTGGCCTTATACCTGGTGCCTTCCTGGCCCACACATGGCTGATTTTAATCAGTTCATGCATGTCCCTTTTTGGTGGACTGAGCAGTTCATGTATGAGGATCATCCCCTTCCTAACTGGGTTACCACGGACAAGTCATTTTCTTTTGCCCAGCTCTTGTTTTCATATCTATAAAATGGCAAGGTTGGATTATTTAGCTGCTCAGACCCATCCCTTCCAATCCTAATTTTCTGTGGCTCTACATCCTGGACTTCCATCCAAGCCCTCCCTCTTGGAGAAGCCACACATTCCCTTGAGGCTGAAAGGAATCATTTTTCCTCCTTCCCTGATAAATGGCTGTGGACAGAAACATGGAATGTAGACCATCTTCTACCCCTGGTACCACGTGCCAGCTGCTACGCTGAACTGAACCACAGGTTAGTGGTTTCTGGGGGAAAAGAAAACAAACATTCTGGCCAGCCTACCTATGTAGTTATTCAATTCAAGGGACATTAAAACCTATATTCACTTCTCATTTCCTCTCTGCAAATCACGGGGCCCTCAGTATCCCTGCTGAGAAATACCAAGGAGGTTGCCTCATGGCGTGAATGTTTGTCCTTAATGATCTGAAAAAAGCCATTTCACCAGTGGGTTGCTTTCTGGCCCTGAAATGGTAACTCCTATTTCCTTGGGTCACTACCAGCTGGGCCTCTTTATAGAATTTATGCAAAAAGAAAGAAATGGCTTCATTCTCTTTTCAGCAGGAATGGGTTGGTGTAGTAAAGAGAACCTGGAGATGGGAATCAGGAGAGAGGAATTCTAGCCCCAGGTTTGCCACTATTCAATGGTGACCTTTGGGGTAGGTATTCCCTCTCTGTGGGCCTCAGTTTTCTCATTTGTCATATGTGGAAATTGGATTAAATGGGCTCTAATTTCTGTTTCAACTTTGATGTTCTACGTTCTAAGGCTTCTTCCAGAGCTTATGTCCTGCATTCTAACTCTTACATGTTCTATATCCTCTCACTTTCTGGCATTCTGTGTTCATAGGTTCTTGAAGCTCCAATATTCTATGCTCTAATAAAGCCTTTCTCTACTCTGACATTCTCTGTTCTAAAACCCTTCCCAGGTGTTATATTCATTATATAGTCTAAGCTCTCCCCCAGCTCTGACATTCTCTGTTCTAAGGTCTCTCCCATCTCTGACCTACTCTGTTCTGTCTCTCCCAGCTCTGACATTCTCTGTTCTAAGGTCTCTCCCAGCTCTGACATTCTCTGTTCTAAGGTCTCTCCCAGCTCTGACATTCTCTGTTCTAAGGTCTCTCCCAGCTCTGACATTCTCTGTTCTAAGGTCTCTCCCAGCTCTGACATTCCCTGTTCTAAGGTCTCTCCTAGCTCTGACCTTCTCTGTTCTAAGGTCTCTCCCAGCTCTGACATTCTCTGCTCTAAGGTCTCTCCCAGCTCTGACATTCTCTGTTCTAAGGTCCCTCCCAGCTCTGACATTCCCTGTTCTAAGCTCTCTCCCAGCTCTGACATTCCCTGTTCTAAGGTCCCTCCCAGCTCTGACATTCTCTGTTCTCAGTCCCCTCCCAGCTCTGACATTCTCTGTTCTAAGCTCTCTCCCAGCTCTGACATTCTCTGTTCTAAGGTCCCTCCCAGCTCTGACATTCTCTGTTCTAAGCTCTCTCCCAGCTCTGAAATTCTCTGTTCTAAGCTCTCTCCCAGCTCTGACATTCTCTGTTCTAAGCTCTCTCCCAGCTCTGACATTCTCTGTTCTAAGCTCTCTCCCTGCTCCACCATTTTAGATTCCAAGGCCCCTTTCAGCTCCAGTGTTCTGTATTCTAAGACCCCTTCTCAGATCTGCTATTCTAGTTTCTAAAGCCCCTTCCATATCTGACAGTCTAGGTTTTAAGGCTCTTTACAATGTACAAATCTTGTGATTCATCCCTTCCTGCTCTAGTCTATATAATTCCATACAGCAAAATTGCTTTTTTTTTGGGGGGGGGGGTTAGGGGAAGGTGCTGTACCTGGATCAGTATATCAGTTCTGCTAGACCCAGAGTCACTCTGCCTAAATTTCTCTCTTCCCTTCTGTGTTCTTTCAAAACAAGTTAAAGAAGGGGGGGGGGGGGGGGGGACAGCTGAGTGGCTTAGTGGATTGACAGCCTAGCCTAGAGAGGGAGGTCCTAGGTTCAAAATTGACCTTAGACACTTCCCAGCTGTATGGCCCTGGGCAAGTCATTAACGCCCATTGCCTAGCCCTTACCACTTTTCTGCCTTGGAACCAATACAAAGTATTGATTCTAAGATGGAAGGTAAGGGTTTAAAAAAAAAAAAACAAGTTAAAATGAACAGATGTACCTGTATGATGATGGTAATGATAACAATAAGAGTGAACATTCAGAGTCCTTTAAGATTTGCAAAGCCCCATACATGTTATTTCAGTTAATCATCACAAAAACCCTGTGAAGTAGAGGCTATTATTATGGCCATTTTACAAATGAGGAAACTGAGGGCTGAGAGAAAGTGACTTGTCCAGAATCACATAGCTATTAAGTATCTAAAATAGAATTTTAATTTAGATCTTCCTGACTCCAAGTTCAATACTCTCTCCATTATATCAGCCAGCCAACTACTGATTCCAACAATAACTGATATTTCTTCTACTGAATCTCCCCCCGAGGCCTCATCACTGTGGGAAGGTGACCCTTAACTCTCCAAAGACATGCCAAGGAAGCATAAATTCTGGACAATGGAGCCAAGCACAAAGTTTTGGGTACAGCCTAGGGGGATGGAGCATGGTCATTATCTGAAGACCAAGTTGGGCCATCTTGGCAATAAGCCTGGAGAGGTTCATCACAAAAAGATTGGCCACCAGGCGATGACATTTAGAAGGAGGCAGGGCATAGCAACTCTTGAATTTATTGAAAATATTTAGATTTAATTCTATTTAATTTTAAAGAAAAGTATTTAAATATAATTATCACGGTTCATATTTCTATTGTTTAGGGTTTATAAAGCCTTAGGGTTTACAAAAATAATTTCTAAACATTATCTCATTTGACTCTCCTGAGGTTGGTGTAATTATTATTCTCATTTTATAAGATGAGGAAACTGAGGCGGAGAAAATCATTGAGTTGTAGACAGTAAGTTTGGAGGCAGGATTTGAAACCAGTGCTTTCCCATATTTAAGTTCAGTATTTTCCATGATACCCCCACTGCCTCTTAGAACACTGATCATTTGAATTTTTTGGCTACTAAGGTTAAAGTGATTGTTTGCCAGATATTTTCTAGGTGGTGGAAATGGCTCCATTAAAAAGATTTCATCTTATTTAAATCTCATAATACCCCTATGTGAGATAGAGTCCAAATATTACCCCTATTTTACCAGGAAGGACACTGGGATCCAGAGAGAGGCCAAGATTTGTCCACGATAACTAAGAAGCTAGGGGTTGGGGAGCCTGTTTTCAAATCTTGTTCTTTGGGCCCCAGATTCGATGCCTTCTCCCATAGATCACTCTGCCCATCATCAGTCACTTTTCTGAAGAAGAATTCCTGAGCATGGATTCAGGTACCAGGCTGATCTAAAAATAAAAGTGAGCCTGTCTCTAGCTAGTAAATATTTTTCATTTTCAAGATCCCTTGTCATCCTAAAGAGAAGCTCAAGCTTCATTGTCTGAGAAAAAGATGAAACTGTTTCTGAAGGGCGTTTGAGTTCTCTTGCTTGCTGCATGTTCCGTCTCTTCGCCACGGGTAGCTTTTTGCCCCTGCCACTTAATAACTACCCCAGGAGAGAGCAGCCTTTATCTCTTTTGTGTTCTGGCCTTAAAGTCACAACACAAGATTGAGAGGGGGGAAGAGACCTTGCAGATCATCCCAGGCACAAAATCATAGATTCTCAGAGATGGCCATCTGGACCATCCCCCAAAGGGAAAAAAAGAGAATTCCTTCTTCCTCAGAGCTGATACGGGGTCCCCCAACCTTTGTTTGAATACCTCCAAAGGGGGGGGGGGCTATTACCTCTGGAAGCAGTCCATTCTACTCAGAGATAGCTAGAATTGTTGGCAAGATTTTTCCCTGAATCCAACCTAAGCTTGTGTCTTTGAAACTTCAATACATTATTCTTCATTTTGCCCTTTGAGGCCCAATTAAACAAGTGCAATCCCTCTTCTGGTCATTGTTCTTCAGATGCTTGGAGGCAGGGATCATGGTGCCTCCTAGGGCTCCTGTTCTTCAGGCTAAGATTACCCCAGTTCCTTCCTTCTTCTCTGGGCATTCTTCAGCTTGTCAGGGGCCCAGAACTGGCCACGGTGCTACAGATGGGGTCTGAGCCAGATGGAAGAGAGTGTGGTGACTTCCTTTTTCTTCTGGAAGCTATGGCACTTATGATGTAGCCCAAGACCATATTAGCTTTCTCGGCTGCCATATTGGGGCTGATGACTCCATGGAGAAATCCCCAGATCTATTTCAAGCAAATTGATATCCAACCATATCTTCTTCATCTTGTCGCAAAACCCCTTCGTTTTATCAGTGAAGAACCCAAGTCCTAGATTTGAATATTTTAAAATTATTTTTAAAGACTTAGTATGGAGATTCATATTTCTATTATGGTTTAAGATTCGTAAGCCCATTTCCTAAATGTTATCTCATTTGATCCTTACAATAACCCCTTGAAGAAGACATTTTATTATTATTCCCATTTTATAAGATATTTTATTACATAAATATTATATATTTTATTATGTAAGATGAGAAAACAGAGGCTGAGAAAAGTTACTGAATCACAGATAATGAGTGTTGGAGGCAGGATTTGAATCTAGTGTATTCTGATATTGATAATGAAGATTAGTATTTTATCCATGATACCACCATGGGACTTGGATTCAAATACTGATTTTGTTATTTACTCTTTGTCTGATGCTACATCTCTTTGGCCCCCATATGTAAAATGATGAAGTTGGACTAAGTGGACTAGAAGACCATTTGTAGCCCTAAATATCTGATCCTATTAATTAATCTATTAATTAATGATAATATGAATTTAAAATCTCTAATGCTATTCTTCTGAATTCAGACTCCCCTACCTATCATTCAAGGCCTTCCATATACTGATCTCTGAACCCTTCCAATCTTATCTTCTCAATATTTCATTGCTCCAGCTATGTTAGCCTCCTCATAAGTGTGCCCCACTTCCATGTCAGCGAAGGAGATTTGGGTTCGATTTTTGGTGCTGCCCCCAGCAAACTTGCTGGGTGACATTGAGCAAGCAATTTCCATCTCCTTGCCATCTGTAAATTGGAGAATATATTTATGTTGCATTAGTATGCTTTATTTTTATATTACCTACATTTCCCAATATATGCTTGCTCCCTCTTCCTTCCAGAGAGCTATAGTAAAGTGGAAAGTGTATGGGATTTGGAGTTGAAAGACCTGGGTTCAAATCTCAGGTCTATTCTTATTATATATATGATCTTGGACTTCATAGACTGTATGGCCCTAATTAACCTCTCTGTGACTCCATTTCTCATCTCTACAATGAGGAGGTTAGACCAGATGGCCTTTTAAGGTCTCTTCCAGCTCCAAATTGAGGGTTTATTTATTAATAATTTAGTAATGATTAAGCATTTAATGCCTAATTAATGATTATGCATTTAAACATGTATTGATAATTAGCATTCATTAAGCTCTTACTATGTGTCAAACGTGGGGCTAAGCTGGGTAGCTCAGTGGATGGAGAGCCAGGCCTAGAGATGGGAGATCCTAGCTGTGTGACCCTGGGCAAGTCACTTAACCCTTATTGCCTAGCCCTTACCATTCTTCTGATTTGGAACCAATATATAATATTGATTCTAAGAAGGAAGGTAAAGGTTATAAAATAAATAAATAAATGAAAAATGTATACCACCAAGGAAAACCACCCAAGCACATAGAAGAGGTGCTTTCCCAACATGCAGATAGTAACTACAAGGCCATTTTGGAAGAGCGCCTGTAAGCATCAGGAAAGATACATTGGTGGGTGCTGTAAAGATTAAAATTTAGGGGAGAGGGGGAGACTGAGGCATCTGAGGCAGGTAGAAATTAGTTTCTCTCTACAAGGAGTATTATATTTTTTAGAGGTTTATTAAAGTTAAAGATTAAGAATATACAAGTAAGAAACATGTGCCTAGGCCAAAGGCCTAGACAAAATAACCTCACATCATGGAAGAGACGCCTCTGCTCCAAAAACGGAAGTCCAAAAGCCCCGAGCCCTTCAAAAGCCTTTGCTTAAATATCTTCTCGATCTCGGCCCAGGTGAGATTACAAGGCATTCTGGGGAAGTGGAGCAAAGGCTCATGGGGATTGTAGTCCTGTATTCGAGTCTATTTTTTACATCCCCCCGTGTGATCATTTGTGGAAAAATTAATTTTTCCCCAAAAGGATCATAAAAACATAATAAACTTAAAAGATTACAATAGTGTGAGGATAAGAGAAAAAAGAATAAAACCAATAATTTCTGAACACATTGACAAAAAGCCGTTAGGGGACAGTCCCCTTTGGCATAAAAGTATACATACAAATAAATGTTCAATCAACCACACCCAAAGTTCAATTTTGTGCAACTTGTGGTCTGGAGGCTTCTTCATGGTGGCTTCTCCAACAGTTCAGTTCTGGATTCAGAGAGGTAGCATCTTCTTCACCTAAAATTCTTCTCAAAAGGAATTTAAACTTTGCAATTTAAATAATGATATTTTTTACATTCCCCCGTGTTGTGGGTGATTGAAAGATTCAGAATCAGTTAGGGATGCATGGCTGAGGTATGAGGTATATGAATCAATTGGCAAGAGATATGCCAGGCTTTCTCACCAAAAAATGAGATCCATTTCCTCTTTGTATCTGGCCATGATCACTGTGAGTAGAAGGCAAATGAATTGAACAAGGTTAACAATTTTTTCATCTTTAAAAATACAGTAGTACAAATATGTAGTTACCAAAATCCCCAAAATTCTCAATAGCCCAATTAATTACAATAGCAAACAAACACACTTTCATATTTCACATAAGTTGCTGTATGACATTTTTAAAACCTATGAATTGATGGACATTTGTCACAATTTTTACAAACAGAGCAATCCTTCAACCTTGGTATTTAAACATATTTTAAAACAAAGTAAAACTCATCTTGGGTTTAGAACATAATCAAGAAATCTATATATCATCCTGGTAGAAGTAAAATAGTGAGCTGAAGAGCATAAATAAAGGGGTGCTCCTTGTTCTTGGAGGCTTTTCCCAAGGGTACAAATGCCCTGAAATTAACTGCCCAACTTCCATTCACATGTGGGAAGGTTGGGGGTTATAAAATACATTTCACTTCAGCTACTAGAATGGGCCTTACCTCGTGGCAGGGGCAGGCAAAATAACCAGATTGTTAAAAAAAATTCCAAAATCATATTTAAAAAACCCTTAAAATCAAATCATTTGAGGTATTTAGCACATTAAATTTTCAAAGGTTGTTAATACAATTATAACCAGTTCTGAAGTCCATCTATCCTCAGCAAAATAGAAAAAAGCTGTTTTTTCATATATGGGCTTATTCACAATAATATTTTTTCAACACAGTTATAGGGGGAAAACAACAGAATTTCAAAACTCAGTACATTCAAAATAAATTCAATCAACCTTCAGTTCACAGAATAATATTCAATCCAGTAATATATGAACTTAAAATCACAAAGTTATATCTTAAACAAAAAATGCAATAGAATACAGATAATTTTATAAACCATTAGAGTCTGAAATGCCTTAGAATATAGCCTTTAGCCTCTTCAAAGTTCCTTGGGGTTTTTTTTTTGTTTGTTTGTTTTTATTTATCCATTTAAATGTCTATTGTCCGAAGGTAGAGTAGTAAAGGCTAGGCTACGGGGTTCAAGGGATCCGTCCAGGGCCCCATAGCTGGGGAGTATCTGAGGCCAGATTTTAACTAGAGACCTCCCATCTCTGGGCCTGGCTTCCAGTTCGCTGGGCCACCCATTTTCCTCCCCAAAGTTAAAGTTGAATCTTTGGGCTGAGTCTGCTCCCAGACAGGCAGGTAAAATCAATGAAACTGCCAGAAGAGTCAAAAATCCTTTTAAACAGCCCATTGCTATTAAGTTTCTGTTTGAAAAGATCTGTTTCTTCTCTTTAGTCTTTTCTATCTTTCCCCTCTCTGATACCCCTGTGGCCAATACCCCCAGCCACGTGGAGGCTTAGCCTAAGGGAAAATTGCCCGCTCTCCTTTCCCTCTGGTCTCTCCCCTCCGCCCACGTGGCCAATACTGTTACCAGCTGGTCGCAATGAGTCCTGAGCGATCTGCTCCAAGGATCTGGGTGATAAGCCGGCTGGGGTCACGCTCGAGGGTCTTAGGTGCAGAAATAGGCAGGCAGCGGGCCGGTGAGAGGCCAGGAGCTGGAGCTGGAGCGGCTGCGGGGGTGGGCAAGGCCGGGACCAGGTACCAGGTGAGGACAATCAGGGCTGCAGGCTGAGGCAGGAAGCGGCGGGACCGAGCCAGGTGGGGTGGGCAGCAGGTCCGGAGCCTGTAGCAGCTTTGCGAGGGTAGAAAACCTTGGCCAGTGAGATATGGCTCAAAAAAAAAATTTCTAGGTACTAGCTATTAAAATTGAATTTAAGATCAGAAAAGAAATCAGAAGACTGAGTTTTTTTCCCATTAGGTCGCCATAACTGTAATGATTAAAATTTAGGGGAGAGGGGGAGACTGAGGCATCTGAGGCAGGTAGAAATTAGTTTCTCTCTACAAGGAGTATTATATTTTTTAGAGGTTTATTAAAGTTAAAGATTAAGAATATACAAGTAAGAAACATGTGCCTAGGCCAAAGGCCTAGACAAAATAACCTCACATCATGGAAGAGACGCCTCTGCTCCAAAAACGGAAGTCCAAAAGCCCCGAGCCCTTCAAAAGCCTTTGCTTAAATATCTTCTCGATCTCGGCCCAGGTGAGATTACAAGGCATTCTGGGGAAGTGGAGCAAAGGCTCATGGGGATTGTAGTCCTGTATTCGAGTCTATTTTTTACAGTGCTGAGTGTGAGATGGTCCCTGCCCTCGAGGAACTTCCATTCTATTCTGTAGGGGCAGACATGGTGATAGCAGAGCGAATACAAAGTTAAAAGTCTACTTGAAGAACATTGCTTTTGAGTTGTGCCTGGAAGGGAAGTTGGGGCTCTAAGAGGCCTGCTTCTTAATCCACTGAGCTACCTAATTGTCCCCTAAATCTTCTTCTTTAAGCCCTTGCCTTCTGTCTTGAAATCAGGATTGTGTATTGGTTCCAAGGCAGAAGAGTGGTAAGGGCTAGGCAATGGGGACGAAGTGACTTGCCCAGAAGTGTCTGAGCTCATTTGAACCTAGAACCTCCCATCTTTAGGCCTAGCTCTCCATCCACTGAGCCACCTAGATGCCTCCCCCACCCACCCACCCAAATGAGCAAGGGAGTGACATGGCCAAACTCATGCTCTAGGAATATCCACTCAGTAGCTCTGGGGAAGATTGTTTAGAGAGAGCAGAGTCAGGGAGACCAGTTAGGAGGCTATTGCATTGTCCACATAACGAAATATAAGGACATGAATTTGAGGTACTTGTAGTGTGAGGAAGGAGAAGGAGAGGCTTGTAAGAGGCTTTGAGATAGTTGCATTTGGTTGGACTTGGAGGAGGGGGATGAGAGAGAATGTAGTATTGATTCTGAGATGAATCACCAACCGAGAGCCCTCCAAGCCAACTGCCTCATCTAAGGAGGCTAAAGCCTAGGAGAGTGGAGTGACTTGCCCAGGGATCCCCAGGTAGCAAATGCCAGAGCCAGCATTTAAGCTCAGCTCTTAGATCTCCGAGTTCATCTCTTTCCCCTCCATCACTTTGCTTTCCCAAGATGATTCCTGAATGGTGAACCTGGGGGACTGGAAAAATGGCAGCATCCTCCACAGAGGGCAATTCTAGAGGAAGGATGGGTCGAGAGTAGGAAGCCTTCATCTTTTTTGTTTCTGCCATCCCATTGGCCACCGCATGAAACTGACTATGGATCCATCATCCTCAGAATGTTTTTAAACACATAAAAGACATAAGATGACGAAGGGACCCAAATTGAAATTGAAATGCCATTTTCAACGCTCCGTTTTGTTTTTAAGCCATACAGGTTCCCAGGCACCAGGTTCAGAACCCCTGGTTCCGAGGGTAGTCTCCGTGAGTTCAGTTTGGGACGGGTTGAGGCTGGGAGCCCAGGGAGGAGCCCAGCCTGGCTTAGCAAAGCTGCTTTGAAGATGCTCTGTGACTCTAGCAGTGTGGATAATCATTGAGAATTGACTCTATTCCATACATTTTTAAATATCTAAACTGACAAATCCTTAAAAAAACAAAGCAGAGGTAGCTTCCTGCTTCTAGCAATCCCCGCCCCCACCCCCTTCTTCCTTCCTTCCTTCCCTCCCTTCTCTTCTCTGGCAGGTCTTTGATTTTCCAGCAGGATGGCTTCCTCCCCCTCCTGCACGCCCCTGTACCACCTTCTCTGCTGCCTTTTTATACTCCTAACAGCTTCCCAGGGCCGCCCACCTCCCTTTCCTTTTTGCAGAGCTCCCGCAGGTCTTGTCTGCCTTTCTGCAGGAAGCCCGTCCGGACTGGGGTGGGGGCTGCTGGGAACCACCGAGCTCGTCTCCCTCAAACAGCCAGGGTCAAGCCACAGTTTCCCCCCGGAGTCTGGCAAGCAAAGCGAGCAGAAAAGCAGAGAGGCATCCAGTGAAGAAACCCAAACCAGAGTTGGAGGCAGAGGCAGCAGGGTAGAAAGAATTCTGGATTTGTGCCTAGGCAAAAGCATCGCCTTTCTCTGACTGAGCCGCCCTGTGTGACTCTGGACAAGTTATTGTCCCTCAGGTCCTTCCTTTTACTTCATCAGTAAACTGAGGCAGGACTAGAAGACCTCAAAGGTTCCTTCCAGTTTTCGATTTTGAACTCTGTGATGGCAGATGAATTACTACCCCTGTCTGGGGCTGAGTTTTCTCCTCCTGCAAAATGAGAAGGTTTGATTAGGTGACCTTCCGGGCTTTGACAGCACAGGTTCCAGATGTGATATCTCCTCCCTTTGGCAGCCCAGGCAGCTCTTTGGACCTCCCATAGGACCCTTTTCATGCCTTCCCTTGAATTAGGATTCTTTGTGTGTTATTAGGATAATACAAGGCATCTCCAAAGTCTTCATTTGTTCATTTTTTGTTTTTTAAATGAACCCTGACCTTCTGTCTTAGAATCAATACTAAATATGGCTCCCATGGCAGAAGAGTGGTAAGGGCTCGGCAGCAATTGGAGCTAAGTGACTAGTCTAGGGTCACACAGCTAAGGAAGCATCTGAGATCATATTCGAACCCAGGACCCAGCATCACCAAGCCTGTCCGAGCCATTTAGGTGCCCCTTTAGTTAGTTCAGTTTTGATCGCTTTAATAGCTAAAGACTATGCGAAGACTTTTGGGACACCCTGTGTAGTGCTTAAATGTTTGCAGAGCACTTTCCTTACAATCCTGTGAGGTAAGCAGCATCCCCTTGCAGCAGGACCCCCACTTTATATATGAGGAAACTGAGGTTCAGAGAGGGGAAATGGCTTCTCGGTTTTCACCCATCTCTCATCCTTTACCCCCTGTTGATTATTTTCTTTTTATCTAACACACATACATACATATTTACATTTGCACAAATACATCTTTTTTGTACACTGTATGAATAGACTATGAACTCCTTGAGGATAGGGTTTGTCTTTTGCCTTTTTTTGGTCTCCTCAGTGCCTAGCACATAGTAGATACATATCAAAAGATCCTAATTTTAGGACTGGAAGTGTCCTTAGAGAAGAGAATAAATTACCATCAAGGGTAATTTATTATTATTTTTTAATTGTATCTAATTCTCTGTGTCCTCATATGGGGTTTTCTTGGCAAAGATTCTAGATTGACTTGCCATTTCCTCCCCTAGCTCATTTTACAGATGAGGAAACTGAGGCAGACAAGATGAAGTGACATGCTGCAGGTCACACAGTAAGACAGTCTCTGAGGCAGTATTTGAACCTAGGACTTCCTGACTCCAGGCCCAGGGCTTTCTCCAGCTGCCTCTTCTTTAAGGCTCAGCTCAGGTACCACCTCCTACATGAGGCCTTTTTGGTTTTCCTCCCCCCAATTACTAGGACTCTTTCCCCTCAAAATGACTTTGTATTTACTGTGTCTATATTTATCTGTGTACATGTTGTCTCCATCCTACTGCTTCCTTATATTTTTGTAATTATTCCCACTGCAAATATTTGTCCCAATCTGATTCCATGCTGCATTTCAATGGACCAGAGGCGGAGGTGTTCACCAAAGTGTTTTGTGTCCTCGTGTTTCTTGCAGATGATGCAGTTTGCCTGGTATAACTACAAGCAGTTTGCGCTGGGGAAGAATGAGCTGCGGCCAGTGACGAAGAATGGCTACACCGGTGGCATGTTCGGTGAGGGGCTGGGAACACTGTGATTTGGGGAGAAGCCAACCAACTGTGGTGGCCACACACTGTGGCTTAGACATTACTCTTCCCACTCCTTATTCTTCCCTCTGTCTCCCTTCTGCCCCCCTTGGTTCCCCCTTTCCCTTTCCATCTTCTCTCTTGCTTCCCTCCTCCTCTTCTCTCCTTTCTATCTGTCTCTCTTGTCTCTCCCTCCCATTCCCCTCTTCCTTCCTCTGTCCCCTCTCTCTTCCTCTCTGTCTCTCTCGTCTCTCCTTCCCATTCCCCTCTTCCTTCCTCTGTCCCCTCTCTCTTCCTCTCTGTCTCTCTGTCTCGTCTCTCCCTCCCATTCCCCTCTTCCTTCCTCTGTCCCCTCTCTCTTCCTCTCTGTCTCTCTCTCTCATCTCTCCCTCCCATTACCCTCTTCCTTCCTCTGTCCCCTCTCTCTTCCTCTCTCATCTCTCCCTCCCATTCCCCTCTTCCTTCCTCTGTCCCCTCTCTCTTCCTCTGTCTCTCTCTCATCTCTCCCTCCCATTCCCCTCTTCCTTCCTCTGTCCCCTCTCTCTTCCTCTGTCTGTCTCTCTCATCTCTCCCTTCCATTCCCCTCTTCCTTCCTCTGTCCCCTCTCTCTTCCTCTCTGTCTGTCTCTCTCGTCTCTCCCTCCCATTCCCCTCTTCCTTCCTCTGTCCCCTCTCTCTTCCTCTCTGTCTCTCTCGTCTCTCCTTCCCATTCCCCTCTTCCTTCCTCTGTCCCCTCTCTCTTCCTCTGTCTCTCTCTCATCTCTCCCTCCCATTCCCCTCTTCCTTCCTCTGTCTCCTCTCTCTTCTTCTATCTCTCTTGTCTCTCACTCCCATTCCCCTCTTCCTTCCTCTGTCCCCTCTCTCTTCCTCTCTATCTGTCTCATCTTCCTCCTTGCCCTCCCTCCCAACGTCTCCCTCCCAACAGAATTGATTCTGCTCCATTCTGGCCACCATATTGTATGAGGAGAGTAACCACCTATAGGGTGGCCTGGATGGTGCAGGGCTGGGCATTCATGGTTCGGTTGACAACTGTTCATTTGCCAGTTGTTACAGTGGCCAGAGTAATGGTATTAGAGTCCGGAGTATCTCTGTCCTAATACTGCCTCAAATGTGAACGTGTTCTGTAACTCTGGGCCATTTGCCTACCCTTTCTGGTCCCAAATTTTCTCATTTGCAAAATGAAGATGCTGTACCCCCTGGCCTCTAACATCTCTTCCAGCTCTAAATCTGTGATTCAGCTGTGTGCAGAGAATTGTGCTGCACCCTGGGAAGCAGAGACAGGCTAGATAAGGAACAGTTGGTGTCCACATGGAGCTTATGGAAAAAAACAAAGACAGATAATAACTCTAACAAATGATAGCGTGCTTTCCAACCCTGTCTTCTCTCCTAAAGCCTCCGTTGGCATTTCTTCTCCAAACCCTCTAAGCTGAAGACTTTGTCTCTTGGTAAAATTGAAGCCATCACCAAAAGTTCCTTTCGCCTTATCTAGCACCATTCTGACATCATCCCCCCATTGTTTTCGCTTCCCTTCAGTCTCAGATAATAATTGCTAAGTCCAACCTCTCTACATACACCCATGACTCCATCCCTTCCTGGGTCTCCCAGAAGATTACTCCACCATCACTCCCACTCTCTAATCTTCAGTTTGTCTTTATCTATTGGTCCCTTCCCTGCCACCTACCAACAAGCACTAGTCTACTCCATTCTTAAAAAACTCTCATTTGACCTGGCCATTCTATTGTTCTATATCTCTCTCAGTTGAACTTGAAAAAGTCATCTGCAAGTAGTGCCTCCACTTTTTCTCTTCTCACTTCTAAACCTTCTTATAGTCTGGCTTCTGACGTCTGGTTTCTGTTTCACCAACACTGTTCTCTCCAGAGTTACCAATGATCTCTTAGTTGCCAGACCCATTGGCCTATCCTCAATTCTTATCTTTCTTGACCTTTCTGCAGCCTTTGATGCTGCTGACCATTTCCTCCTGGATTCTCTCCCCTCTTTTGAGTTTTTCTGACTTTGCTTTCTCTTGGTTCTTTTCCTACGTGTTTGACAGTTTCTTCTTAGTCTCTTTTCTTGTATAGTCATCTATATCAGTGATGGTGAACTTTTTAGAGACTGAGTGCCCAAACTGCAACCCTCACATTGCATGTGAGCTCCCTGCCTTATCCCAGACAGGGGAGGGAAGAAGCACTCCTATTGGGCTGCTGGGCAGAGGGGTGGGTCACGTGAGAAACGTCCTTAGGTGTGTGTGGAGACGGGGAAGGAAGCAATTCCCTCTGGTATGCTCCAGCACACATGCCATAGGTTCACCAACATAGATCTTTATCATAGCAATGAACTGAGAATGTTCACCAAGGTTCTGTCCTAAGCCCTCTTCTCTTTCCCCTCTGTTTTCTTAAATTTGATAAACTTATCAGTTCCCATAGGTTCAGTTGCCATTTCTATTCAGATAATTTCCAGATCTCTATATTCAGCTCTTGTTTCTCTTGAGTTCCAATTGGGCAAACGAGTATTTAGAACTGGATTTCCATTAATTATCTCAAATATAAAAAATGAAACTCATTATCCTTACCCCTAAAACCCTCCCTCTTCCTAAATTTCCTTTTATTAATGAAGGTACTACCACCCAGTCACCCAGATTTGATACCTTCATGTTATTCTTTACTCCCTTCTCTCATTTGTCCCTCCTATCCAACAGTTGCCAAACTTTATAATTTCTTTCTCTAAAACATCTCTAATGTTAAGATTAAAATTCTCTGGAGATTGTATCTTAATTTTAAATTATTTATTAAATAAATTAAAAGAGCAGGTCAGAGAAAGAAAAGGCCTCTTGCCAAATGTGACTGGCCGTTCCTTTGCCAAGCCTTCACCAAATCTAGGAACCATGCCTACACTCAACTCACTCTCAGTTCTCAGCCAAAAAGACCCAATTACTTTTCCTGACCCAAACCTATACTCTGAGTCCCTTTTCCCAAGGCCCTCTAATTGGAGGGTTCTGGACTTCACTTCTAGACACCAGGAAGTCAAAATGGATAAGAGGTAAGGGTCTTCTGGATGCTAGGGAGTCATGAGACCTCCAGCAACCCCTGCATGTCTGCTCTTCTTCTTCCTCTCAGTCTTGATTTGATCAGAGGGTAGGACTGGTTATAGTTTAATCCAATCAAGATCAATCCATTCAAACAGTGTGTTAAAACTCCCTTTAAAATCCAAGGCTGATTTTAGAGTACCAAGAAAAAGAAAAGAGGTATAGAGTAGTGTTGAATTCTCACACTAACACAGTCTTCTCTCCACTCACATAGCCACTTTAGGTGTGCCTCCTACAGAAAGAATGAAGGAGCTCCTCAGAAGGAAGGCAGATTTAGGGTAAAAGACAAATTCTGTTTGGGATACTTGGAAGTTCCTATAAAATATACAAGTAGAAAGATCCTAGAAAAAGGACTGATCAAAGAGAATAGGGCTATTCAGCCTAGGAAGGAGAAAACTCAAGTAGGAGACCTGTGTTCAAATCCTAGCCTTGCTGCTTCCTCATGATTAGAACTGCACAATCTATCTTAAGGGCACTCCTCCAAGAAGTTATCTCCTATGCATATGCTCAGATCACACAAGATTCCATAGTTAATGCAATCACATAAGATAGTTTCTCATTTTGGCAACTGTTTTGCCTAGGTGATAAATTAAAGTCAATTTCTTTACTATAAGGACTGGCCTGCAGTCCCTATATATTTTTACCTGTGGGTAATAACCTGAGGAGAAGGGAGACTGAAGGAAAGAGGTGAATAATAAAGACTCAGAGACAACACATTAAAGCATATGGGGAGAGGCGCGATCTCCTTAATATTTCCCTTGGATAATTAATTAAAGGGAAACATGAGGAATAAGAAAACAGGTGGGGAGTAAGAACTCCCTAATGCCTCCTGTGGACGAGAGTGTCCGAGGATTAATAGGAAGCATGGGGGCGATAGCATCGCGAGGAAAGAGAGATCAGCAGGTAAAAATTAGGACAGAGCACTCCAAAGATCCAGGGAAGTAAGAGAGAGATTCGCACTTGTTCCCCAGTATTTATTGGAGGTTTTAGGAATGTGGATTGGGAGGTGATCAATGAATACATAACATGGCATAGGTTTTAACATTGGTTGAATTGACAATGATGAGATCAAAGAGGTGGAGATTAACCTGGCATGTGCCTTTCAAAGGAATGTGGTCTGACAAGGTGTGACTGTAACCTCTATACAATGATCATTAACTGATCTGACCATGTATCTGGTAAATGAACATATATGATACAATATCAATACATCCACCATACTTCCCAGATGCTAACATGCCTGGTATGCTACATTTACCTTTATCCATGTTCTGTTTTCCCACATAATTCATTTGATGAGGTTAGGCTAGAACTCTGTAAATCACATATAGTGGTTCTAGTTTGACCTCAGTTTGAAAGTTGATCTGACTGCACAAAGATGGCGTATGTAGCAAACCTGCTGTTGCTTCAGGCATAGCTACTAAAGACCCAGAAAAAGAAAGTTCTTTCCATGAAAGTCCTTGACCCTCTCCCATAGTTAGCATTAGAAACTGATATGATTTTATCAGTTTCTGATGACATTAAAGGACATTAAACATTATTAAATGGGCATCTACATTAAATCATTAAATAGAAATAGAAGAAAAAAGCTATCGCCCTCCGCTTTGCCACAATCCCTAAGGATCATGGGACCCTTTCCATCTGAAACCTCCTGTATGGGTGGCTTCTCCCCTTAGAAGAATGTGAGCTCCTGGAGAGCAGGGGCTGTCTGACTTTTCTGTTTGGCTGGCTGGCCCTTAGCATGGTGCTTTTTGCACAAAGTTAGCCCTCAATAAATGGTCCCCCGACTCTTATTTATTTCATTCATCCATTTAGAAACAATTCCCAAATAACAATCTTGTCAAGTTCTTTGTAGAATTTCTCTGACTTCAAACCATGTGATGAATGTGGGGCATCCATTGAAAGCATCTTCATTATGGTCTTTTGGGTTATACTCATCATGAGTGCTAAGAGGCAAGATGACTGAGTGTCTTGTGAAATGATATTTCTTATTGCCTTTGAGTGTATGATGAAACCAACTCTTTTATGGTCTCTCCAAGGGGAACTTAAAGCTAAATGGAAAGATAGCTCACAACTTCCTTCTGTCTTCTGGTTTATTTATGGCAAGAGCACCAGTATTGATGTGATTTTGTTCTTCGAGTTGGCCAATGGCCTCTCATTGATCATGGCACAAAGATCTCACATTCAGAGCACCAATGGTAAAATTAATGTTTATAGATACTTTAAAAACTAAGATTCAAGATAGCCCTGTTTCCCTTTTTATCCACTGTCACTGTGGAAACAGAAGGCTGGATTGAACCAGAGAAGATCAAAGGCCATTTTATGTTTTTCTTCCATGGTTTGCCTTGGCCATGGAATTCATCCCTTAAGGACTAATGATGAACCTCTCCATACTTAGCTAAGCTGCTTCACTCATAGGGGACCCAGGTGGTCACTAGGACTATTCTTGAAGTCTTTTTGGCTTGGTATAATCAGCCATGCATTGCTGCCATGATTTTAGTAAACCCCTCCATGTCAAGATGAGGCATCAGACAGAGCAGGACTTTTTATGGAAGAAGGATGAGGAAAATTGGGCATCAGGGGTGATGACTTCAGTCCATCAGGAAGCATTTATTAGGTACCTACTATGTACTGGTTACTGTGATAGGAACTGGGGGTACAACAAAATGAAATAATCTTTGCTTTCTAAAGCCAAGGTCACACAGTGACCATGTACAACCATTTTTTATTATCTCTTTGGGGTACCACCTAATAGTGGTATTGCTCAATTCCAGAATTCTTAAGATTTGTCTAGCTCTATTTTCTGTTTTCCAGAAATATTTTGAGGTCCTCCATCATTCTGTTCTAAGGTCTCTCCCAGCTCTGACATTCCCTGTTCTAAGGTCTCTCCCAGCTCTGACATTCTCTGTTCTAAGGTCTCTCCCAGCTCTGACATTCTCTGTTCTAAGCTCTCTCCCAGCTCTGACATTCTCTGTTCTGAGGTCTCTCCCAGCTCTGACATTCTCTGTTCTGAGGTCTCTCCCAGCTCTGACATTCTCTGTTCTGAGGTCTCTCCCAGCTCTGACATTCTCTGTTCTAAGGTCTCTCCCAGCTCTGACATTCTCTGTTCTAAGCTCTCTCCCAGCTCTGACATTCTCTGTTCTGAGGTCTCTCCCAGCTCTGACATTCTCTGTTCTGAGGTCTCTCCCAGCTCTGACATTCTCTGTTCTGAGGTCTCTCCCAGCTCTGACATTCTCTGTTCTGAGGTCTCTCCCAGCTCTGACATTCTCTGTTCTGAGGTCTCTCCCAGCTCTGACATTCTCTGTTCTAAGGTCTCTCCCAGCTCTGACATTCTCTGTTCTAAACTCTCGCCCAGCTCTGACATTCTCTGTTCTAAGGTCTCTCCCAGCTCTGACATTCTCTGTTCTGAGGTCTCTCCCAGCTCTGACATTCTCTGTTCTAAACTCTCGCCCAGCTCTGACATTCTCTGTTCTAAGGTCTCTCCCAGCTCTGACATTCTCTGTTCTAAGGTCTCTCCCAGCTCTGACATTCTCTGTTCTAAGGGTCCATCTAGTTCTCATCTCAATACCGTTCCAGGAATGTCATTACGATTCTAAGCACCGGAGGCAGGACTCAAAAATCAGGCTTTCTAATTCGTGGCCCAGTACTCTCTCCGCACTCGACTGCCTCCTGAGAGCTACGTCTAATGTGTGATCGAACATTCTGTAGGCATTTGGTCAATGTTTTCTGACCCAAATTTTCTTTCTTTTTCTTTCTTAAAGAGAAAAGTGTTGTGTAGCTTCCTTAAGGCAAGAATCCTAGCATTGAAAGGAACCTGAGAAATCACCCAGTTTAACACATGTTCAAGCAGGAGTTCTCCCCTTTTCTCAGTCTTTCCTCCCTGCAGTGACTGGGAGATCTAGTTATCCAAGCACTCCAAGAGGCCCTTAAATGACAGAGACCTGTTTCCTCCTGAGGCAGCCCAGTGTACTTTAGGGCAAACCTGCCAGTTGGCTTTTTCCTTACAGCCAATGGTAGCTTTGACTCACTGATGCTATAAATATTTCACATGCACACAGTTTCCATGTTGTCCCCTTCATTGGACTGGGAGCTCCTTGAGGGCAGGGACTCTGCCTTTGCCTCTCTTTGCATCCCTGATGCTTAGAATGCAGAGGAAACACTTCATAATAGTCTTATTATCAGACTGAATGACCTCCTGCTCCAGGTTCAGTCTTGTAGGGTCAAGCAGAATGACAAATTGCTCTTCCCAAGGGAAATGCTCCGGACACATTAATAAAATTAACATGGAAGCTGGGTGTCGAAGTGAGTAGAACACTGGGTCTGCAGTCAGCAAGACTTGAGTTCAAATTCTGCCTCAGACACTAGCTGGGTGACACTGGGCAAGACATTTGACCCCTGTTTGCCTCAGTTTCTTAATCTGTAAAATGGGGTTGATAATAGTTCATAGAACCCAGAGTTCTTATAAGGATCAAATGAGACAATATTTCTAAGGTGCTTTACAAACCGTAAAGTGTTATCTAAAGGCTAACTAGGATGATAATGATGTTGACAGTGTTATTGATGAGTTTGGTTCCCCCAAAACACCTGAGTCTAACTGCCATTTACTTTATAATAAAATAACAAAATTTACTTTATAAAAATTACTTTATAATAAAATGAAATAAAAATATAATTTAAAAATTTAAAAGTCTCATCTGGGTCCTCAGTTTCCTCATTTGTAAAGTAGCGAAAGTGATAACAATAATGATATTGATGAAAAATAATAATAGTAAGCATTTATATAGTATCTACTATGCTAAAAGCTTAAAAATATTATCTTATTTTATCCTCACAACAACTCTGGGAAGTATGTGCTGTTTTTATCCCCATTTTACAGATGAGGAAACTGAGGTCAACAATGGTTAAGATAATATTTGTAAAGAACCTGGTGAACCTTAAAATATAGCGAGGTAAATGTTATCAAATGAGAGGATGTTTGTGAAGTCCTTGGCAAAGTGCCTGGTACATAATAAATGCCGTATCAATGCTAGCTATTATTTTTATTGTTATGTTATCATCCTCATGGCTCCTTAAGACTAAATATCCCCAGGTCCCTCCATCAACCCTGCAGCCCTCCCCCCATCCCGGTCACACTCCCCTTACTAACGGCCTCTGGATTCTAGAAGAAGCTCCCCTGGCAGTTGCAGTTGAACAGGAGAGAGTTAAAAAAAGAAACCACTTTCCACACAAAATTGCTCAAGACACAGACATTGGTTTGAAAAACAGCCTCCCCAAAAGGTCCTGCCCCCAGTGCGAAGCTGGTGGGAGGAGAAAGACGCCAATTTACTGAAATCCTGCAGACAGAGCAGGCTCCTGCAAACAAATCATCCCCACTGCAGTTCAGAGAAAAGATCTCATCCAAGAACAGCAACCCAAGTGCCCAAAGTGAACTCATTAACCTTCCCAGCAAGCCAAGCTGCCCTCCCCCCATCCCCTGCTGCGGGACCCAGGAAGGGAGCATCCCCAGAAATAAAGACGAGGATCCAAGAGCATTCAAGCTGGGAAGGAGCCTTAGAACGCAGAATGTCCATGTTGGCAGGGACTTCAGAATGAGGTATGAGGACATAGAATGTTAGACCGCAAAGGGGCCTTAGAATAGAAAAATTGTGAGCTGGAAGGGAGTTGAGAACAGAGAATATTAGAAGTGGAAGGGACCAGAGAGTGTAGACAGTCAGGACAGGGAGGACCCCGTGGAAAGGAAAACTGAGGCAGCGTCTCAGCAGGCGGCACCTCTCCTTTTATCTCACCAGCATCCATATTCCCTCTATCCCTTCAACTCTTCCATTCCCTGTTACAAAACCTTCCTTATCCCCTGGACCTCTTCCATCCTCTACAATTCCTTTAAAAATTACAACCGTTAGAAAACAGAGTGTCAGAGCTGGGAGAGATCTTAGAACAGAGAATGTCAGAGCTGGGAGAGACCTTAGAACAGAGAATGTCAGAGCTGGGAGAGACCTTAGAACAGAGACTGTCAGAGCTGGGAGAGACCTTAGAACAGAGAATGTCAGAGCTGGGAGAGACCTTAGAACAGAGAATGTCAGAGCTGGGAGAGACCTTAGAACAGAGAATGTCAGAGCTGGGAGAGACCTTAGAACAGAGAATGTCAGAGCTGGGAGAGACCTTAGAACAGAGAATGTCAGAGCTGGGAGGGACCTTAGAACAGAGAATGTCAGAGCTGGGAGAGACCTCAGAACAGAGAATGTCAGAGCTGAGAGAGCTTAGAACAGAGAATGTCAGAGCTGGGAGAGAGCTTAGAACAGAGACTGTCAGAGCTGGGAGAGACCTTAGAACAGAGAATGTCAGAGCTGGGAGAGACCTTAGAACAGAGAATGTCAGAGCTGGGAGAAACCTTAGAACACAGAATGTCAGAGCTGGGAGAGACCTTAGAACAGAGAATGTCAGAGCTGAGAGACCTTAGAACAGAGAATGTCAGAGCTGGGAGAAACCTTAGAACACAGAATGTCAGAGCTGGGAGAGACCTTAGAACAGAGAATGTCAGAGCTGAGAGAGCTTAAAACAGAGAATGTCAGAGCTGAGAGAGCTTAGAACAGAGAATGTCAGAGCTGGGAGAGACCTCAGAACAGAGAATGTCAGAGCTGAGAGAGCTTAAAACAGAGAATGTCAGAGCTGAGAGAGCTTAGAACAGAGAATGTCAGAGCTGGGAGAGACCTTAGAACAGAGAATGTCAGAGCTGGGAGAGAGCTTAGAACCCAGAATGTCAGAGCTGGGAGAGAGCTTAGAACAGAGAATGTCAGAGCTGGGAGAGAGCTTAGAACCCAGAATGTCAGAGCTGGGAGAGACCTTAGAACAGAGAATGTCAGAGCTGGAATGGACTTTGGAACATAGAACATCAAGGCTAAAAGAGACCCAAAAGGTACGTTGTTAGACCATAAACTGTACAGTGTCTGAGCTGTTCTAAGGGGCCTTAGAGCAATAATTCAATCATCTAAGAGTGCATTCTGGGAACAACGGCACATAGACAGGAAAGGAATGTTGTGTAAAAGGGACAGCCAATAGGCTAGTTGGAATGCGATGTGTTGCGTATGAGAATAATATGGAGTAATGCACAACTGACCCATAGAATTAGTCAAGTCGAAGTGTAAGGGGCTTTGAATGCCAGCAAGTTTCATCTTTTATTCTTTTTCTTTCTTTCTTAAACCCTTACTTTCCATCTTAGAATCAATACTAAGTATGGTTTCCAGGACAGAAAAGTGGTAAGGGTTAAGCAATTGGGGGAGTGGGGTGGGGCAGGGGGTTTCAAGTGACTTGCCCAGGGTCAACCAGCTAGGAAGTATCTGAGGCCAGATTTGAACCCCAGAACCTCCTGTCTCTAGGCCTGACTCTTTATCCATTAAGCCAGATAGCTGCCTCTTGAATTTTATTGAAGCAACAGCGAGATACTAAAATTTTTGGAGCAGGAGAGCATCATGTTCTGGGGATTCCACTGACTTCTGAAGGACATATCACAAGTTTAAGAACCAAAATTTCTCCAGTTTTTGGTTACTGACCACTTTCAACTGATCCAATACACAGAAGGTAGTCTCAGACTAAGAGCAGTCCTGATTCTTGTGGCACGTAATTTTACAGAGAGTGTTTCCTACAGAAATATGAAGGGAGGAGAGAGAGACAGAAACAGAGAGACAGAGACAAAGAGAGGGAGAGAGACAGAGGCAGAGAGAGGGAGATGGGGGGAGAGAGGGAGGGACAGAGACAGACAGAGAGGCAGAGAGAGGGATAGAGATAGAGGGGGAGGGAGAGAGAGAAAGAGACAGAGACAGAGAGAGGGGGAGACAGAAACAGAGAGACAGAGGCAAGAGAGAGGAGATGAGGGGGAGAGAGAGAGGGACAGAAACAGAGAGGTAGAGAGAGATAGACAGAGAGGCAGAGAGAGAGAGATAGACAGACAGAGAGAGAGAGAGAGAGAGGGAAAGAGGCAGAGAGAGGAAGAGACAGAAAGAGATAGAGAGGCAGAGAGAGGGGGAGACAGAAACAGAGAGACAGAGGCAGAGAGAGTCAGATGAGGGGGAGAGAGAGAGGGACAGAAACAGAGAGGTAGAGAGAGATAGACAGAGAGGCAGAGAGAGAGAGATAGACAGACAGAGAGAGAGAGAGAGAGGGAAAGAGGCAGAGAGAGGAAGAGACAGAAAGAGATAGAGAGGCAGAGAGAGGGGGAGAGAAACAGACAGAGAGAGGGAGCGACAGAGGCAGAGAGAGAGATGAGGGGGAGAGAGAGAGGGACAGACAGAGAGGTAGAGAGAGAGAGACAGAGGGAGGGAGAGGCAGAGAGGGAGAGAGAGAGAGAGAGAAAGAGAGAGAGAGAGAGAGAGAGAGAGAGAGAGAGAGAGAGAGAGAGAGAGAGAGAGAGAGGGAGGGAGGGAGAGGGAGAGGGAGAGGGAGAGGGAGAGGGAGAGGGAGAGGGAGAGGGAGAGGGAGAGGGAGAGGGAGAGGGAGAGGGAGAGGGAGAGGGAGAGGGAGAGGGAGAGAGAGAGGGAGGGAGAGAGAGAGAGATGAGGGGGAGAGAGAGAGGGAGGGAGAGAGAGAGATGAGGGGGAGAGAGAGAGGGACAGACAGAGAGGTAGAGAGAGAGAGACAGAGGGAGGGAGAGGCAGAGAGGGAGAGAGAGAGGGAAAGAGACAGAGAGAGACAGACAGAGAGAGGGAGAGAGAGAGAGGGAGAGGGAGAGGAGAGGAGGAGGGGGAAGAGGAGGGAGAAGGAAATTGTCAACTTCCTTTTATAGGTGGGGAAACCAAGGCTCAGAAAGACTTACTTAGGGTTGGATGGCTAATAGGCGAGGGCGCCAATTTCTGACTTTGAGTCCAGAACTCCCATGCCAGGCTGCCTTTGAGAAGGCCAGGTCAGGGTCTCCTGATCTGGCTGATCTCGTTCCCTGCTCCCGCATTCTCCTTTCTGAGGTCAGACAGGACAAGAATGGGGACCTGCCTTCTCCTTCCATTCCTGGTGCTGCCGCCCCCCCAACAGCTGGAGAGTCCTCCAGCCAGGAGTGCCCATCCGGGCCACCTGTGCTCTGGGCAGCCACAGAGCTCCCTTTGCTTGCCTTCATGTTGGCGGCGGCTCCATGGCCCTAATCTCCTCTTGCCTGCTGTGGGGTGGGGGCTGGATGCTGTGTCTGTGGCCTGCCTCCCCGGCAGCACTGTCAGCTGCATTCCCGTTGCGGGCCATGATTTATGGCTCGGGTGATATAAGGAGCCAGAAGGACATGGCTTGGTTTCTGATCACAGACTTCAGCCTTGGAAGAGAGAAAAATCATCTCTGCCTTGGAAACAGCCAGCGTGATGCTGAAGGGGGAGATAAATCTGGACCTCTGGGTGGCGGTTTTCCGTTTGCTTTTTGGTGTTTAACTGGGAAGCGGCTCTCCCAGTCAAACAGGCAGACGTTCCCAGAACCCAGCCCTCATTTCATTTTGTTTGCCTCCACTAAGTTATTCATGCCATGCAGATAGATCTAGCAGGGAGACCATCCTGGGGATTGTTCCAGGAGGCTCGAAGGCAAAGGCCCAAGCTTCTCTTGCTCGTAGGGGCTTCATCAGCCTTTTTTGTGCCTACTATGTGCAGAATGTTGCTTTGTGCTCAGGGAAAACTGGGGCTCATTAGAGATTCCTGGAGCGTCAGAAGGAAAAGTTCAGAGAGCAGAGAGAAGCACAGGTGGTCGGAATTGGAAGAAATTATTTTGTGATTGTTAGAGCTGGGAGGAACCTTAGAACAGAGAATGCCAGAACTGGAAGGAAGAGCCTGGAGTCATAATGATGAGTGTTAGGACTGGAATGGACCCTTTGGACAGAGAATAGCTAGATGGAAGGGCCTTGTAAACCCCAAAGCCCATCTCCGTTTTGGTAATAAAGAAAAAGAGTGAAGCCAAAAGAAGAGATGTGACTTGTTCTAGGTGCCCAAGGATGTGAGTCACAGAAGACCACCATACCGCAGGCCTCCTGACTCCCCCATGTATTCCACTCTCTCAGTTAAATTCTTTTTAAAAGATTTAATAATGCCTTTTGGTTTTTGTATTCTAGCCATTTCAAGGCATTCCCTTCTCCTCAATCCAAGCTTTCAATGAGCCTTTCCTTGTTTTGGTTTTAAAAACTTTATTTTTTTTCCCCAATTACATGCAAAACACAATTTTTAACACTCTTTTTAAAATTTGGAGTTCCAAATTCTCCTCCCCCCCCTCCCCGCTTCTTCCCATGTCCTCTTATTAAGAAGAGCCTCACCTTGTAACAAAGAAAAACAATTAAGAAAAAAAAATCCTGTTATGGTAGCCATGACTGACCATGTATACAACATTCTGCACCCATAGACCCTCACTTCCCTCAGAAAGAAGAAAGACTCATATTCTTATTTCCTTTTGGGAGTACTGATTGGTCATTATAGTTATAGAGCATTTAGCATTTAAAAAAAAACACCACAATTCTTACCATCAGTCTTAGAATCAATTCTAAATATTGGTCCCAAGGCAGAAGAGCAGAAAGGGTTAGAGTCAAGTGACTTGCCCAGGGTCACACTGCTAGGAAGTGTCTGAAGTCAAATTTGAATCCAGGTCCTCTTATCTCCAGGCCTGATGCTCTATTCATAGAGCAAGTCACTTGACCCCCATTGCCTAGCCCTTACCACTCTTCTGCCTTAGAACCAATACACGGTATTGATTCTAAAATGGAAGGTAAGGGTAATAATGAATGAATGAATGAATGAATGAATGAATGAATGAACGAACAAATAAATAATAAAATAAATGGACTTGAGTAAGATGTCCTTTAAAAAAATATGGCCCTTGAGCTTTTAGCTTGGTTGAATGTTTATATTATTTATGTTACTATAAATATGTACCTTTTTCTCCTGGTTCTACTTACTTCATTCTGCATCAGCATTTGGAGTCTTCCCTGAATTCCTCATATTCATCTCGTCTTATAGTCCATTGATACACCATTATATCCATCCACCACAATTAAAAAAAAAACCCAACCAACCAAAACTCTTTCCTCCCATCTTCAAATCAATACTAAGTATTGATTCCAGGGCAATTGAGGTTAAGTGACTCGCCCAGAGTCACACAGCTAAGTGTCTGAGTTCAAATTTGAACCCAGGATCTTCCATCTCTAGGCTTGATTCTCTAACCTACTAAGCCATCTCACCACCCCTTACCCGCCACATTTTGTTCAGGCACTCTCCAACTAATGACTCCCTGATTTGCTCCCAGTTCTTTGCTTTCACAAAGGGGGGAGGGGTGTTGCTATAGATACTCTGTGTATAGGACCTTTCTTCCTGCTTTTGACCTCCTTTGGGTATCGACGCCTAACAGCTCCATAAATTTCGGCAGACTTGCTGATGACTCCTTTCCCTTTGGGAGCAGAGAGCACAGTTTATCTGGACTAGAGACATGATCTCTCTACAGTTCTTGGACAAAAACAAACAAACAACCCAAACGTCTCAGGTTAGTGTGGCTCATCAGTCCTGGCAGGAAAGCTGGTCCATATTTCTGACCTGGGCTGCTTCGTGTGGAGGGTGGAATGTCATCAGCCCTGGAGAAGGGGATGTCAAAGCAGCTTGGACCAAATGGGTGATGGGTAGAGCCAGTGAAGCAGCCTCCCAGATGGTCACGTGCAATGGCAGCTCTTGGAGCTGAATCACGAGTTTAAAATCCTGGGTGAGACAGAAGAAACCTCTTAGATCAATCAGTCAATCCGCTATTTATTAATTTACTTATTAAATGCCTGCTCTATATTCTAGGCTGTGTTCACAGAGATAATGAATGCGATAATACCTACTGAGCTTACAGTGCTGGGTAAGACAGAAAATACCATTTAGATCAATCAAGCAACTTTTTATTTATTAAATACTCTCTGTTCTGGGCACTTTTCACAAATATAATGAATGAAACAATTTCTAAATCAAAGAGGTTACTTGTTGTTGTTGCTGTTGTTAACCCTTACCTTGAGTCTTTGTATCCATTCTAAGACAGAAGAGCAGCAAAGGCTAATCGATAAGACTTAAGTGACTTGCCCAAGGTCACACAGCTAGGAAGTTTCAAAGCCATTTTTGAACCCAGATCCTCCCTATTCCAAGCCTAGCGCTTTATCCACTATGCTACTCAGCTACCCCCAAGAGTAAGTTACACTCTAATGAGGGAGGCAATAATACATAATCAATCTATACAGAATAAATACAAATAAAAACAAAGCTGTCAAATCCAAGGTTGTTTGAGAGGGACGTGAACAGTTGTATGATACCGGAATGGTCCTTGATTAAGGATATTAACTTGAGCCAGAAAAAATGCAAGGAAAGGGGCCAGTTGTCAGCCAGATGTTGGCATGCTGTACTGGTCCCTGCACCCTTCAGCAGGACAAAACTATGATGCTCTCACTGTTCCCCCTTGTGATCCCAGACTCCCAGGGAGTCCTAGGATGTGAATACACAAACAAATCCCTCTTCTCTGCATTACCTTGATGAAATATTCACACTCTTATAGGCTGGGTTGACCATTTCCCAGAGTGTTATGTCATTCTGCCTCCTCCCTCCCCATAACATTCTTCCTGAGGGGTTTCTAATTAAAGTGCATCTTAACTGGCTTTTAGAATGGCTGATTGCTGGTCTTCAAAGCTGCACAGATCAGAATTTCTTTTTTCAAAAGATAATAGAAGCAAACTGATAACCTCAAGGATTCTGCGTGTGTGCGTGTGTGCAAGAGGAGACATGTGCACTATCTCTGACTCTATTCATATCTGAAGTCGTAGCAACAAGCCTGTTTCTTGTCAGTGGAAGAATGAGTCAGGGTATACGTCCCCACAGCCTGCCGCTGGGGATCTGGGAGATGATTCATGTCAAAGCTGACATTCATCCCTGGTGCCAATTTTCTCCCTCTTGTTTTCCAAAGACTCTCCCTCCCTTTGACGGGAGGCTTTTTGCAAAGTGCCCATCAGTTGGGGAATGCCTGTACAAATGATGATAGGTGAGCATCATGGAATGCTACGGCACTCTAAGGAACGTCCAATCATGAGGAATAAAGAGGAACATGGGAAGGTTTATTTGGAGTGAAATAAGCAGAGCTGGGAATATAATATACCCAGCGATTATAACATAAGCACAAAGAACATGAAAACAAAGGATATAGATTCGTAATGAGCAGAACTGCCTCCCAGATCTGAGATCTCTGTAGGGGCAGCAAGGCTGGGCGAGGAAAGCACTTTCCCAAACCTGTTGATTGCTTTTATGAAGGACAGAAGATAGCTGTCCACCCTTCAGAGACATCTCTCTCTGAGAGGGTACCACAGTCTTTTTCTTCTTTTCTTTCTCTTTAATATTCATTTTTAAAATTTAAAAGCTTCAAATTCTCTCCTTCTCTCCAATTCCTCCTTTCCCCATTGAAAAGGAAAGCAATGATACCCATCTTACATGGGTCACCATCTTCTTAATTGGCTTTAGACTCCTATATATAAGTGATAAGTCACTGTGAGTTCCTGGTCAGGATCAGAGTGCTTGGTAACCCCTACAGCATCCCCCAACCTAGCGCATAGAAGATGCTTAATAAATACATAGGGATGAATTCACACATCATGGCCCTGGAAAGAGATTCCTCTTTTCCTTGGAGAGATTGGAGACTAGGGCTCTAGATAGGCTGCATGGGTGTCAAATATGGCCCCTGGGTCAGTTAAATTTGAACAACTGTTTTCTTTGTTACAAGCTAAGGGTGGGTTGGAGATTCATCTGGAAATGACCATGATATAAAACAAAACCCACAAGCAAAAAAGAAATGAGGCTATGGGGCAGTTAGGTGGCTCGGTGGATCTGGATATATAGGTCCTGGGTTAAAATTTGGCCTCAGGGGGCAGCTAAGTGGCTCAGTGGATTGAGAGCCAGTCCCAGAGATGGGAAATGCTAGGTTCAATTCTGGTCTCAGACACTTCCCAGCTGTGTGACCCTGGGCAAGTCACCTAACTCCCATTGCCTAGCCCTTACTACTCTTCTGCCTAGGAACAAATACACAGTATTGGTTCTAGGAAAGAAGGTAAAGGTTATCAAATCAAATCAAATCAAGTCTAGCCTGAGATACTTCCTAGCTGGGTAACCCTAGGTAAGTCACTTGACCCCAATTGCCTACCTCTTACTGCTCTTTTACTGTGGAAGTGATACTTAGGATCTATTATGAGGCAGAAAGTAATGGTTTTATTTAAAAAAAAAAAGAAAAGAAATGAGTCTGGGTCTCTAGTAGCCATCTTTCTTTCTCTACGCTCTGATGAGGACCAATAGTCTATTGTGGGTAGCTTAGCAGATTTTTGAGAAACTTACTTGAGGATAGTTATGCAAATTCAACTCTCTAGTCTAAATCTCTGGCCTTTTGTGTGATTCTCTTTCTTCATAATCCCAGTTGATAACTCTACCCAGCCCAGTCATGGTCTGAGAAAAATATCTGTTATGCATGGAATCCATTAGCCAGGAAGCATTTATTAAACCCCTATTGTGGGCCAGGTCCTGAGTTCACCGGATTCATTAATACAAAAATAAACTAGTGCCTGCCCTCAAGAAGCTTAAACAGTACAGGCAAGGAATGTGGGACATGTTAGAACATAGGAAGAGACTTTTGAAGTTATCTACTCTAACCATCTCATTTGATAGAGGAGAAAACTAAGTCCCCAAGAAAAGGAACTGACCTGTAGATCTGTTGGTGACGGAGAGCCACGACTTGTATCTAGATCTCCCAAATTCTAGTCTTCTGAGGGAACAGTCAGGTACAGTGAGAAAAGCGTTGCGCCAAACAAATCATCTGATTCTACAAAGACCATGGAGTCAGTTGTCCACCTTTCTGAGATGCCTTCTTCTAAGTGGGGACCCAAGTCACAATTTCCAAGAGAGCTTGAGTACATGGTCAAAGACTCTCTACTTTGCTTCCAAAAGGAGGACTCAGATTTTTCTGTCTCTGTATCCCAAGAATCTGGGTGGTTTGGGGTACCTCATTCCTTTTATCCACAATTCCTTCCCTCAACACTGACTCCTGGATCCTTGTCTCGTAAGAAACAATATTCTGTGACTTCCGACATCCTACAGGTTCTCCCAATAGCTATTGCCTCCTCTCACTGCAATAGACATATTTTGTACACCTGATTGGAGGTCCTCACTGCAATGAACCCCCAGAACCATTACAGTTCTTTAGGAGGGACTAAACAGCCCACATTAAAAAGCAGAGAAAGTCAAAG
Source organism: Monodelphis domestica (assembly GCF_027887165.1). Taxonomy (NCBI): domain Eukaryota; kingdom Metazoa; phylum Chordata; class Mammalia; order Didelphimorphia; family Didelphidae; genus Monodelphis; species Monodelphis domestica. Next base: position 381,142,434 of record NC_077230.1, on the reverse strand, counting down.
CTCCCGTCCTAGTGATGATGGGATCAGCCTGTGAGGATCTCTGGGGATATAAATATTACAACAAAACTACCCCTGCTCTCTAGGCGATTCAGATCGAAAGGGAGACAAATGTATACATATATGCTGTCTACATACAAGGTAATTTTTAGGGGATGAAGGTGCTAGTAAAGAAGGGAATAAGGAAAGGCATCATCTAGGACATGGTACTAGAGCTGGCTTCTAAAGAAAACTAGAGATTCTAAGAGAGGAGAAAGCACATTACAAGCATGGGTAAATGGAGTATATGAATTAATAGAAAGAAGCCCAATTTGGCTAGATGAAAGTCACTAGAAGGAAGTAGTATATAACAAAGCCCAACAGGTGAGTTGGAGCTTGGTGGCACAATGGATAACATGCTAGCCCAGGCCAGGAAGACCCAAATCCAATTTCTGACTCTCTAGTGTAGAATCATGAGCAAGTAATGTAACTGCTACCTGCCTCAGTTTCTCCATTTGTTTTTGTTTTTTTAAACCCTTACCTTCTATCTTGGAATCAATACTGTGTATTGGCTCCAAGGCAGAAGAGTGGTACGGGCTAGGCAATGGGGGTTAAGTGACTTGCCCAGGGTCACCCAGCTAGGAAGTGGCTGGGGCCAGATTTGAACCTAGGATCTCCCGTCTCTAGGCCTGGCTCTCAATCCACTGAGCTACCCAGATGCCCCAAGTTTCTCCATTTGTAAAAAGAGGAATGATAATAATAACTACCTCCCAAGGCTGTGGGGAGGGTCAAAGATATTTGTAGGGCACTTTGCAAACCTTAAAGCAATATATAAACACTACTACTATTATTATAAATCTCAAATAGAAGGATTTACATTTTATTCTAGAAGGAATTGGAAGCCATTGGGATTTATGGATCAGGGGATTGTTGTGGTCAGACCTATGCTTTAGGCTTTCACTTTGGCAGCTGAATGGAAGAAGGATTGGAGGGGGATGAGACTGGAGTGATGAACCAACCTTCCAGATGGTCCCTTTTCTGAAGGAGCTGCTCATTATGAAGGAAGATTAGGCAAAAGATGGTTTAAAAATCTAATAGAAGTTAGAACATCAAAAATGCACAAGAAGACCAAGAAATGTTATAAGATTGCATAAAGCAGAGATTGCCCCATAGCATTATAGATTCTCAGAGCCAGAAAGGATTGCAGCCTAACTCTAACCTGATTACAAACACCTCCCCCCCCCCATCTTTCTGTGGCAGGCAGGCAGTAAACACTGAAGAAGCAACTCCTACGTGCCAAGCCCTGTGCTAAGTGCTGAGCTTACACAAAATGGCAGATGGAATTCCTTGGCCTCGAGGGGCTCACAGTCTAATGGGGAAGACCACATTCAAACAACTACTCACAAAAAAAGCTTCCAACAGGATGAATAAGAAATAATCAAGAGGGAAGGCACTAGCTTTAACAGAGATTGGGAAAAGGGAATAGAGAGCCAGGTCTTTCCTGCCTTAGAACCAATATGTGAGGGTTTAAGAGAGAGAGAGGGAGGGGGGAGGCAGGAGGGAGGGGAGCAGGAGAGAGAGAGAGAGAGAGAGAGAGAGAGAGAGAGAGAGAGAGAGAGAGAGAGAGAGAGAGAGAGAGAGAGAGAGAGAGAGAGAAGGAAAGGGAGAGAGAGAGAGGAAGGGAGGGGGAGAGAGACAGACAGGGAGGGAGAGAGAGACAGAAAGGGAGAGAGAGAGTGAGAGAAAGGGAGGGAGAGAGAGAGTGAGAGAAAGGGAGGAAGAGAGAGAAAGGGAGGGAGGAAGAGAGAGAAAGGGAGGGAGAGTGAGAGAAAGGGAGGGAGAAAGAGAGTGAGAGAAAGGGAGGGAGAGAGAGTGAGAGAAAGGGAGAGGGAGAGAGAAAGGAAGGGAGGGAGAGAGAGAGAGAAAGGAGGGAGAGAAAGAGAAAGGGAGGGAGGGAGAGAAAGAGAAAGGGAGGGAGGGAGAGAAAGAGAAAGGGAGGGAGGGAGAAAAAGGGAGGGAAAGAGAGGGAGAGAAAGAGAGGGAGAGAGAGAAAGGGAGGGAGAGAGTGAGAGAGAAAGGGAGGGAGAGAGTGAGAGAGAGAAGGGGAGGGAGAGAGAGAAAGGGAGAGAGAGAGAGAGAGAGAGAGAGAGAGAGAGAGAGAGAGAGAGAGAGAGAGAGAGAGAGAGAGAGACTTTTTGTAGAAGGTGAGATTTAAGCTGGGACTTGAAGGAAGCCAAGTGGTCAAGTAGTCTTGGCTGGAAGCCATCCAGGGACTGTTGGCCACAATTCCAGAGGCTGCTCCTTCTGTTCTAAGGTTTCTTCCAGCACTAGCAAGCCATAGATTTAGCTAGGGTGGTTTTTCTACATAACAAGTGTCTACCTGAGTGATTGGCCTAAATAAGAGGAAAGTGGAGGAGGAATGAGGAGAAGGATTTATGGAAAATTCACAAAAAGAAAGCTCTGGTTAATAGCACAGATCAAGATGGATGCTGGTGTGTGTGTGTGTGTGTGTGTGTGTGTGTGTGTGTGTGTCTCACAGGATAATGGTATTTGGAAAATAGAAGCAGCATCCCTTTGTCTAATTCCCAACCAGTAACCAAGCAGAAGGCAGAAAATTCAGGAGAGTCTTTGGTAGAGTAGTAGAATCCTAGGGCTGGAAGGGACCTCAAGTCATCTAGTCCAGCTCCCTACTGGATGGAGAAATGCCTTTAAAAAAAAAACAAAACAAAACCTTACAACCTTCTTTTTGTCTTAGTAATGACTCCAAGACAGAAGGGCAAGGACTAGACAAATGGGGTTAAGTGACTTGCCCAGGGTCACACATCTAGGAAGCGTCTAATACCAGATTTGAACTCAGGCCCTCCTGACACTAGACCCATTGAGCCATCTAGCTGCCCTGAGGAATGCCTTTTAAAATATCCTTGATGATCTGATCTCAACTTCAATACTTCAAGTGATCAGAAGCTTATTACCTAACAAGATAATCTGTTGGACAGTTCTAATCCTACTCATTGCTGTTATTGTTTGGCAATGAGAATTACTAATGATAATTAACTCTCTAAATTATAGTCATTTATAACAATGGACTTATATTTAGAGTATGTAGTTCTTTACTATATAAAAAGAGGTTTCACAAACATGATCTTATTTAGAAGGATTTTTTCCCCTTCTGTTTAGCAGAAATATGTCTTGCTACACCTTCTGCCTCCTGTTTCTAGTTCTGCTCTCTGTGGCCATCCAGAATGTCTATCTCTTCTCACAATCACGGTCATTGAATTACTAAAGGATAGCCATCCTATTTCTGCCAAATGATTTATATTTGCAAGACTAAACATACCAGATTCCTTTAGTCCGAACTTGTCTGGCACAGTCTCTAGTCCCTTCTCCATCTGCTCACCCTCCTGGGGACACACTCCAGCTCATCAGGGTCCATCCTTAAATATGGTGCCCAGAATTGGCCAGACTTTGTTTGACTTTTGGTCTTCCCGCTACATACTGCCTTTCCTTTCACATGGTTTCTTTCATCAAAAGGAAACAATCTGGAGTAAAAAAACCAACCCAAGCTGAGCCCTAGGCAGCCTGGGACTACTTAGATTTGGTAGGAAGAAATCATCTTACATGCTGTCCAAAGTGTGAATGGTGGTTAAGGGCAAGCACGATAATTCAACAGCTTTGTCTTTACTCCTGGGGGCCAAAGGTGTGAAATCCCTTAGTAGGGAAGGTCTACCTTTTGAGACTCTGGGTTTGGGCATATTTGGGCATTTCAGCTTCGTGTGGATGCCAGGGAAGAGAGTGCCTGAGAACGTCACCTTTAGGAGAGAGAATGATGTATCTGGAAAACAGCCCAGAGAGAAAAGTAAAGAGTGTGTATCAAAGATGGATTAGCAGAAGGCTTTGAAGATGCTGAGCCACAGAAGAAGAGACTCGAGGAGGATAGGACTGAGATGCTGAAGTATCTGGATGACCTTCAAATGGAGGAGAGATTTGTCTTGTTTGGGGTGGGGCAAGACGGGGTACTGGGGGCAGAGCTAATAAGCAGATTTAGGCTTGAGGAAAAGCTTCCTGACAGTTAGGGCTGGCTGTCTGGAGAAGTGATGAGTTGCCCCTCTTTAGAAGTCTTTAAGGCAAAGGAAATGGCAAACCACTGGTATCCTTGCCAAGAAAACCTCAAATGGGATTGCGAAGAGTTAGGCATGACTGAAGGACCCAACAACAGCAAAGGTTGAATGATTCCTTGTTGCTAGGATGTAGAGGGGGGTTGTGAGATATGGTCAGGATGGCCTGAACTAACTAGCTGATTAGGACTCCTCTGAATATACAAAGCTTCCAAGGGCATCGTTCCTGGAAGATGGAGACGTGCACCTCAGAGCCACATGGAGACAACAGCTGAGTTTGGCCCGTCTGGGGCCAAACTGGACCTAATGGGTTCTGTGGTCCTTTCAGTTAACCAGAGCCAGACAGAGACTGCCAGACACCCCTCAAGGGCACTATTCTCCAGATAAGATATACTGTCCTGAGGACAACCCCAATGGAAGTGTCCCTGTTCACTATGAAACTCATTAAGGGGAAATAATAACAGTGAGTGCACCCTGTCTAGTGTTGCACAAAGGACTTACTATGTAAAATCCCTTAAGGAGTAGGGGGCATTGAGAGCTGGCCTCTAATCTCACCCCTCACACATACTGGCTACCAGCGCCAATTATGGAGCAACTGTGAGTTGCTGAGAAGGTGCTGACCTGGGAGATTTACTTCTCTGGGAGCTGCCCATACTGATGAAATCACAAGCACAGCCCTTATCTCTATTTATCTACGTTATCTTTTTTTGGTTTTCCTTCCAACTTTGTGAAGTATAAGTAGTATCATCCCTATATTACAGATGAGGGAACTGAGGCTCAGATTTAATAACTCGTCCATGGTCACATGATTGGTAAGGATTAGAGGCAAAGATGTGTGACAATTTAAAATTCTGAGACACTGGTTTCTGGGTAAGAAATAAATTTATTGATTAGGTTAGCATTAACCAATAAATTAATTGGATAATTGAGTCCTCTCTTACATATGGGAGCTCATTATTCACCATCCCTTGGACTTTCCAAAACATCTTTAATTGGCAAATAGCCAGTGGAGAGGTGGTCCATCAAAACTCTCAACCCCTCCCCATCCCCAGGGTGATGGTAGCTGTCATACATCTGGTGTTGTTATTAGTAATAACTACCAGTCTTATTTACTGGCAAGATGAGCTTCATTATCTCCTCTTTCTTTTTATCAGACTGGGGGGGGGGGGGAGAGATTCCTTGGAGTTCCTAAGAACAAAGGAATGTCAAAGATCAAATCACTGATTGGAACCTTAATCCAAACCCAGATATACAAATAAGTCAGTATATATTAAAAATAAATCTCATTCAGAAAAGCCTGGAAAGAATGATATGAACTGATGCAAAGGAAAGTGAGCAGAACCATAAGAATAGTGTTTACAGTAACAGAAATATTGTACGATGATGAGCTGTGTAGGACTAAACTATTATCAGCAAAACAAGGTTCCAAGATAACCCCAAGAAACTCACGATAAAAAACGTTCTTCACAGCCAAAGAAGGAACAAGGGGAATCTGATTGCAGACCAAAGCAGGTCATCCTTCACTTTAAAAAATATAAATAAATAAATAAATCACTCCTCTCTGATGAGATCCTAAACAATGATGGTGAGCAATACCTGCAGGGAATCCCTGAAACTATACTCAATAGTCACTGAGACAAGTGGCCAAGGTGGGCCTAGAGAATGCCCTGATGCTGACTTTTAATGGCCAAGGCTAATTGCCTCTAGTAGGAGCTCCAGGTCATCTCAGCTGTTGCCCAAGATTAGTCTCCTTGTGCCATAGACCTATCTCTACCAACAAGTTCAAGTTTGACAGCTGGTGTTCAGGATCCAGCTCTTCCTGAACATTCGGGAGCTGGCTGATCTGCTTGCTGAAGCTGGTGAGAATTTCCTTGTTTCTTTTTTTAAATTATTTTTAATTAATTTATTTTTAAAATTTTATTTAATTAGTTAATTTAGAATATTTTCCCATGATTACAAATTAAAACAACTCTGAGGTATCACCTCACACCTAGCAGATTAGCTAACATGACATAAAGGAAAGTAATGAGTGCTGGAGGGGGTGTGGCAAAGTAGGGACATTAATGCATTGCTGGTGGAGTTGTGAATTGATCCAGCCATTCTGGAGGGCAATTTGGAACTATGGCCAAAGGGTGATAAAAGACTGTCTGCCCTGTGACCCAGCCATACTACTTCTGGGTTTGTACCCCAAAGAGATAATAAGGAAAAAGACTTGTACAAAAATATTCATAGCTGCGCTCTTTGTGGTGGCCAAAAACTGGAAAACGAGGGGATGCCCTTCAATTAGGGAATGGCTGAACAAGTTGTGGTATATGTTGGTGATGGAATACTCTTGTGCTCAAAGGAATGATGAATTTCCTTGTTTCTTGACAAAGGGAAATGGACAGGTTCTTACCTCTGCTTTAGAAGACACACTTCTTTCTCTCTATCTTTTCTTTTAAACCCTTACCTTCTTGTTTTAGAATAGACACCGAGTATAGGTTCCAAAGCCAGGTCTGAACTCAGCATCTCCCACCTCCAGGTCTGGAGCTCTCTCTATGGAACCTCCTAGCTGCCCTCTCACTATCTATCTTTAATCTAGTCCCTTCCACCTGTTTTGGGGCAGGCTCTCCAGCTAGAACGTCTTAGACTCAAACCCTTATGGAGTGACATGAGTCCCTCCACCTCACCCCCATCCTGTCATGGAGAAGCTGTAAACCCCAGACACCAGAGCTCTGCTCACTCACTTCCCCAGCTCTCTTCTCTTCTTCATCCACACAATGCCTGAATTTCAGCTCTTCCACTTCTTCTCTACTTGCCTTCACCAGCTCCCAGACTAATATGTCTTGGGATCAAGACCTTGTCTTGGAATCAATCAGAGGACTTAAAACTGAAAGGGACCTAGAGAACAATCCTTTAATGTTACACTTGGGAAAGTGAAGACCCACAAATAGCTTCCCTAAGCTCTTATAGGTATTAAAGAACAAAGCCAGCTCCTCTCACTCTGAAGGCTCTTTCCACCCCCACAATGGCTCCCTATTACCTACCAAGAAAATGTGAAATAATTTGCCATGGCATTCTAGGCTTTCCATAATCTGATACCAAAGTGCCTTAGGAATATATGAGGAGAGAATGAAGATTAATGACTCAGGGATGGGGGAGAGGAAGAGAGAGAGAATCAGAGAGTCCCATGGAAGAGGTTAAACCTGAGTTGATCTTTAAGTAAAGAGAGAAGGCTTCTGAAGTCAATGAAATGAAGACACATTTCAAGGGTGGGAGCTGGCATATGCAAATGTTCGTAAGTGGGAACTGGCAGTTTGAGGATCAGGTCTGGTTTGGCTGGAATGCAGTGTATAGAAGGGAGTGATGTAAGACTGGAGAAAGGGATTGGAGCCAGATCATGGAGGTCCCAAAGTATAACATTTTTCCAGCTTCTACCAAGACAGGTTTTCAGGGGAGATGATATTTAAACAAGGACTCTGTTGTTTTGATTCTTTTTAAGAATCAGTGCAAAGGTCTATGAATTCCCAGAGCTCTAAATATGCCCATGCTAAAATATACGGAACAGGGGCAGCTGGGATGCTCAGTGGATAGAAAGCCAGGCTTGGATATGGGAGCTCTTGGGTTCAAATCTGGCCTCAGACACTTCCTGGCTATGTGACCCTAGGCAAGTCACTTAACCCCCATTGCCTAGCCCTTACTACTCTTCTGTGGTGGAACCAATGCACAGTATTGGATTTAAAACAGAAGGTAAGGGTTTAAAAAAAAGATGTCAGGGCAAAAACATGTTCTTAGGCTAACTACAATGTTGAACTCTCCTCCTCTGGATTCTTTGACGTTATTGAATTAGATGGTCTCTGAGGTTCTGCCCATTCCACTTGTAGGCGAATCAGCATTATTATCACACAAAGCCTACTGGTATCCAACCGGAGTCTCTCCTTGGCCCTTTGGGTCACCTGCCCACAACTGTACTTATATTTTATCTTCATGCTCCCAAAATAGCCCCAGTGGGAGAATAGATTAGGGTTTGTTGTTATTGTTGTTTGTATTTTAAAGCTTTCATGGACCTTGTAACAACAATGCCGGGGGAAAAGATTGTGATTTCATTGATACAGGGAGCTTCCAGGTAAGGAAATGGATTTTGCCAATGTTGGTTGAGTTGCCCAGGGACATCAAGTGGTTACGTGACTTGTCCAAGGTCCTGGAGTCAGTCTGAGTTTGAATCTATATCTTCCTGGCTTCCTGGTATCACAAGAATAGTTCATCTTTCCTCCATACTTATAAAGCTCTTTTCATACCATCGCCTGATAGTGGAAATATCCTTGTCACCATTTTACAGAGAAGGAAACAACATAGTGAACCTGGGTTTTCTGACTACATATAGTGATATAGTGAGAAAGATACCAGTCTGTTTCAAAGAGATGATGTGGTATAGCATAATATGTCCTGGATTGGGATTTAGGGCACCTGAGTTCAAATCCCATCTTTAGTGCAGGCTAGCTGTGTGACTTTGGGCAAATCGCTTAGTTTCTCTGAGCCTCAGTGTCCCATCTATATAAGGAAGAGGTAGGACTTGATGGCTTTGAGGACCCTTCAGCCTCCAGATCTGTCCCTTGCCAGGGTCCATGGTGCTTTGGAAATGGAATCCCCAAACAGCCAGAGTCGTTAAGCTTCTTGAGTCAGACATGTTACTTGAAAATGCATATATTTCCCTTTTTTGGAACACAGTTTCTCATGCTTGTTCTCAGCTTGAAGGTGATGTGAGGGAGGAAGTTGAAAGCAAATCCCATTATCCACTGTTGCTTGACCTGAGTGTGAAAACAATTTTCTACCCTTAAAATGGCTCTGACTCTTTATTTTGTATCTGGATCCTACCACTGTCTTTGGGCTCAAGAGCCCTTTCTGCCTTAAGCTGGGTAGTAATTAATATTATTAATAATAGTAGTTGTACTAATAATAGCTGACCCTGACAAAGCACTTGAAGCTTTACAAAACATTTTACATATATTTATCTCATTTGAGCCTCATAACAACCTTGTAAGGTAGGCACTAGTATATTGATGTCACCCATTTTACAGATGAAGAAACTAAGGCTTAGAGAAGTTAAGATGCCCATGGTTACATGATTATTAAATGCCACAGGCATGATTTGAATTCAAGTTTCCCCTGAGCCTACATCCATCACGTTTTCCAGTATACCACTTAGCTGAAGGAGGTTCTTCAAGTAGGAACCATCCAAAAGGGAGAGCCTTAATGTCTAGAACTTGAAAAGTCATTGGGAAGGGTTGAAGATCTAAGGTGGGATGATTACTGCCTTACCAGAGCAGGTACTTTTGTTGTTCATCTTTGTATTCTGAGAATTGAATCCAGGATGCTACAAATAGTAGCACGCAGCATGGGACAGTGGGAAGAACCCCAAGGCTATGGAGTCAGATGACCTGGGTTTAAATTCCTCCTCTGACACACCTTAGATGACTTTTGGCAAGTCTAGCTCTTAGACATTCCATGGCAAATAGTGTTGTTGTTTCTATAGTACAGTCATGTCTGACTCTTAATGACCCTATTTGGGGTCTTCTTGGCAAAGATACTGGAGGGGTTGGGCATTTCCTTCTCCAGCTCATTTTACATATGAGGAAACTGAGGAAAACAGATGGAAGAGACTTGCTCAGGGTCTCATAGTAGTAAGTGTCTGAGGCTAGATTTGGACTCAGGAAGATGAGTCTTCTGACTCAAAACCCAGGCACTCTATCCAAATCTACTTCTAATACATAGTAGGTACTTAATAAAAGCTTGTTGACTTCCTAACTTCATCTCCTTGGTCCTCAATTTCCTTATCTTTAAAATGAGGGGGTTGGCCCAGATGGGGTCTAAATGGCTTCTGAAGTTCCTTCTAGCTCTAGATCTTAGATCCTAGAAATTGAAATTGAACTGCATCACTAGTCCTGTCCTCAGGACCCAGTGACCCTTGAGCAAAGTCACTGCCTTCTCTTGGTCTCATTCCTCATCTGTAAAATAAAGGAATTTGACTAGATGTATCTCATGATCCCTTCCAGGAAAGATATCTGAATTCAGGGTCAGGGTACTTGGCTTTGAATCTCAATTCTGTCACTTACTTCTTGGCCTTGGGCAATTCCCTTAGCCTTCCTTGGCCTCAGTTTCCTTAATTATAAAATATAGGTGTTGGATCAAATGGCTTCTGAGGTCCCTACTGGCTCCAGATCAATGATCTGTTCTGATTCTCTTTAGATAATTTTTTTGGCTCTTCTCAAATGGCCCAGGCAACTATTCCTTTTTTAAAAAAATGTAATTTGTTTTATTTTTGCCAATTACATAAGTTTTCTGAAGTTATATGATCCAAATTGTCTCCCTCTCTCCTTCCCTCCTCACTCCCAGATCTGGCAAGCAATTCAATCTGGGTTATATATGTATTATCATGCAAAATATATTTCCATATTGTTCATTTTTGCAAGTGACTAATCTTATAAAATAAAAATTCCAAAACATAAACCCAAAAAAACCACGTGAAAAATCATATGCTTTCATTTGCATTTCAACTCCAACAGTTCTTTCTCTAGAGATGGATAGCATTCTTTGTCCTGAGGCCCTCAGAATTTACCCGAATCATTGCATTGTTAATAGCAGAATCTATCACATTTGATCATTCTACAATATTACTATGTGTACAGTGTTCTCCTGGTTCTACTTGTTTCACTCTGCATCAGTTCATGTAGGTCTCTCCAGCTCTTTCTGAAATCATCCTGTTCATCACTCTTTATAGCACAATAGTATTCCATCACCATTATAGACCCCAATTTGTTCAGCCATTCCCCAATGGAGGGACCCATTAGTTTCCAGTTCTTTCAGGCAACCATTTCTTAAGTACTTCCTCATCAGGTGACTTTGGCTAAGTAATTTCATTTCTTTCATTCTTACATACAACTCATGAGGACAGCTCAATGAACTGGACTTCAAGGTTCCCTCCACCTTTCAAGGTTTGTGATTCTTTAAGTATGTCATCAACTTGAATGCAGCTGAATTTGCCATGATGCAAAGAATTGTTTTGGTTTGTATTTTTATCATTTTCTCCTATGGAATCCTCCATCCTGCCTAGAGCCATAACTGAATTAGGGACAATAAGGTGGGGTGTCTGGAACTTTGCCCTTGAAGAAGCATGGCAATAATTGAGCTTGGCTCCTAGGTAAGCAAGAATGATTAGTTTATGTGTCGAGGGAAGTTCATCCTCTCTGCCTCCTGGGTGCTGACCTGCCTGTCAACATTCTTCACATTTTTTGCATCCATGAACGTCCTGTATGTCAATAAAAAAGGGGGCAGTAATTCATGGGACCTTTTTGCATGGACATGGGGCTAGAGAGAGAGGTGAGGGAAGAGATAAAGATGCTGGTAGAATAGAGACAAGTGGTCTGAGAATTTAGAGTAGGGAAGAGATTTAAATCTATGCTAATCGACCTTTTCTATTAATAAACTTTATGAAAAATAATAACTGGTAGATATATTAATTTAAATTATAACAGTTAGGAGAACAGCTAGATGGTTCAATAGATAGAGAACCAGTAATGGAGATGGGAGGACCTGGGTTCAAATCTGACATTAGACACTTCCTATCTATGTGACCTTAGGCAAGTCACTTAAACTCCTTTCCTAGACTTTACTCTTCTCCTGCCTTAGAATCAATCTAAGATGGAAGACAAGGATTTTTTAAAAAATTAATGATTAGTTAAAACATGAGGCTTATAGGTGGTAGCTTACACAGATTGAGTCCCTCCTCAGCCTTGCCCCACTCTCTATACCTAACCTCAATAGAAGCCCTAAATCCTCCCTCTCCCCACTGAATTTTTCTTCAAAATTTTCTTTTGTAGTCCATTGCAGCTTCTCCTCTTAATCATGAAAATTACTACTTACAACTTATAATGTAACCCTGGACAAGTTATTTCACCATTAGTTTTACCCAACTATTTTTTTAATGGGTCAAATTAGATGTTTTCTCGAGATCTTTACTAGGTATCTTATTCTTTGATTTTCCCTTTAGGTGATCCAAAATAAAATTCTGGAAGAAATGGAGTACCAAGCAAAGAAGACCCCAACAAAATATAAGCTCTTTGAGGCAGGGGATGTTTCATTTTTGCTTTTGTATCCCTAGTACAAATGATTTTTGTTGAGGTTCAGTTATGTCTGACTCTTTGTAACCTTATTTAAGGGTGGTTTGTTTTTGTTGGTTTTTTTTTTTTGGCAAAGACACTAGAGTGGCTTGCCATTTCCTTCTCCAACTCATTTGGCAGATAAGGAAACTGAGACAGAGTTAAGTGATTTATCCCAGCTGATAAGTGTCTGAGGCTGGATTTGAACTCGGGCTTTTCTGACTTCAGGCCCAGCACTCTGTTAACTGTGCCATCTAGCTGTGCTAATACAAATGCTGGGAGCTTTAGCATATGCTTGTTGAATTGAATTGAATTGGAATACTGTCTCTCGTTTACTAGTTTGAGACCTTGAGCATGTTGGTTCATGCTGAGCCTCAGTTGCCTTATCTTTAAATCAAGGGAGTTAAACTAGATGATCTCCAAGGGCCCTCCTGGTTCTGACAGGCGAGCTCTCTTAGGTCCCCATTAGCTTCAGCCCTCTCAGAGCCTGTGATCCCTCCAGCAGCAGCTGAGCCAGGGCCCTGGCACAGGTGGGGTTAACCCAGGAAGGACCTGCTGGCTCTGAGCTTACCCAGCTTAAAGGGCCTATTTGACTTAAGTATATAAGGAGTTAGCTAATCTAGATTCATATTCATTCAGCTAATCATGCAAGTTATTTCTGTAATTTAAGTCTTCAAATAAATGCACTGAGTCACAGAATACATGATGAGCAGCAGATTTCTTATTCTCTAGAAACCCCAGGAGCTAAATTGGTGATACGTCAAGTCCTGGGCCTGACAGCGCCGATTTCCAAAGGATTAAAATCAAGAAATTCAAATCTCTGGCCCTTGAATGGTCCTTAACTCGGTTGCTTTGTTCCCTGGTGTTTAATGTAAGAACTTGATTTCTGAGATAGAGATACACACACATACGTGTGTCTCCTTCCCTCTTCTTCTCTGAGTGGTGTATGTTTATAAATACACATATATGCATACATACAGAGATATACACAGTCTGTTTGTACATGTACATGTCAAGAGGAACTTACAATTTTTCTCTCTTCTCTCCTTTCTTTATATGTATGTGTAGAGAGAGAGAGGGAGGGAGGGAAAGAGTCAAAGACAGAGAAAAGACAGAAGCAGAGAGACAGGACAGTGCCTGGTACACAATAGGCATTTAATAAATGTTTATTGGGTTGGATTTGAGAGAGAGGGGGGAGGAAGGGGGGCCAGACACAAAAACAGAGAGAGGCAAAGTGAGAGAGTGAGGGTGGAAGGGAGAGAGCTAGGCAGAGACATACTGATGGAGACAAAAGGGAGAAGAGACAGACAGATAGAGAGACAGAGACAGAGATGCAGAAAGAAACAGAGAGACAAAGATAGAAAAGGTAGACAGAAAGGCAGACGAGAGAGAAGAGAGGGGGGAGAAATAGGCAGAGACATACAGATGGAGACAAAAAGAAAGGGGAGACAGAGAGACAAAGGAAGGTAGACAGAGAGAAAGACAGATGAGGGGGGGGGAGAAACAGAGAGAGGAAGAAAGAGAACTTGACAGAGAAAGAGAGAGGAGAGAGAGAGATGGAGGGAGAGACAGAGAGACAGAGAGAGACAGAGACAGAGAGACAGAGAGAACTTGTGGAAAGAGCAGACAGAAAGAGACAAAGAGAGGAGAGAGTAGTGTGATACAGAGACCAGATTTGGAGTCAAGATTTGGGTTCAAATGCCAGCTCTTTCATTCACTGCCTAGGTGACCTGGGACAAGTGGCATCCCCACTCTGGGCTCCTGTGTCCTCCTCAGTAAAGTGAGGGGCAGAGCCTAGATGATGTTGACGTTCCTTCCAGCTCTGACATCTTCTTATCACTAAGATGGAAATTCTTTGACAGCCCAATATAGGGGATTTGGCCCAATTCTACAGATGGCTTGGGGCATGTTCGTTCTAGTCCATCAGAGAACTTGCTTGCTTCTGAAGTCATTTTTTTTGTATCCAGAGGGAGAAAAATATCAAGGAGTTAGAGGTGCTGGGTGGGGCAGAGGGCTCTAAAGACTTTAAAGCCAGGAGGTAGGGGAGATAAAAGATAAAAGCCCTAAGTTTCCATAAACACAAGAGAAGGGAATAAGCATTTATATAGCACCAATGTACTATGTGTTTGTTGTTCAGTCATTTTCTAGGCACATCTGATTCATCGTAACTCCCATTTGGGGTTTTCTTGGCAAAGATACTGGAGTGGTTTGTCATTTCTATCTTTAATTCATTTTATAGATAAAGAAACTGAGGCAAACAGGAGTAGATGACTCATCCAAGATCTCACAGCCAGTAAGTGTCCGAGGCCAGATTTGGATTCAGGAAGATGAATCTTCTTGACTCTGGCCTCAATCCTCTATCCATTGTGCCATTTAGTTGCCCAATTACATGTAAGGGACTGCTTTTGTGACCAGTGACAAGTGGCATCCCCACTCTGGGTCCCTGAATCCCCCTCTGTAAAATAAGGGGCAGAGCCTAGATGATGAATAAGTTCCTAAGTAGTTTTTACAAGTACTATTATTGTCCCAAATATTAAATAACAATTTGATCCACACAATAACCCTGGGAGGTAGGTATTATTATGTTCTTAATTTTATCATTGAGATTAGGTTGAGCAGACAGATTGAGTAAATTGTCCAGGGTTGTTACACTGCTAGTAAGTATCTGAGGTCACATTTGAATTCAGATCTTGCTGACTACTTTATCCATCGCATCACCAGCTGCCTCAGTTGTGATTCATTTCTCTGCTCCCAAACCTTCAATAACTCTTCTCTGTTTAGCAGACAAAAGTCTCTGAGAACTCTGGCTTTGGATTTTAGTCCTCAGTTACATAGATTATGGCCCAACCCTCCATCAGGTACAACATTTTTTATTACCAGGCTGGATAAGAGTTACAAATCCAATAGCAAAAGCTAATTTAAGCATTAAAACAATATCAAAAATATCTAAAATGAAGTAAAGGAATCATTCTCTTCCCTGTGACCAAATGGGTATAATTTTCTACACCTCTACTTAATAGATGGGTGAGAAATTCCCCTGGGTAAAATTTTTAAAGGGGTGAAGAAACTATATTCTATATAGTCCTGCCCTTCCACCAGATTCTTCACCTCTCACTCAGGTAGCAGGGACTTCTTCTAACCTCTGAGACAAGCTGGAATCTGCTACAAACTCTTGGCTCTGAAGTCATCATGGGGACTCCAGGCTCAGGAATGCTAGGGAGGTACTCCTTCATCCTCTTCCTTCTTTCTCTCTCCACTCCCATCCCTGCTATACCTTGCCTTTCCCTATCTCCAAGATCTCTACCAATGGTGTCTCCACCTAAGCCCAAGCCCTAGGCAAACCATGTTAGTCCTCTACTCTATGTAGGAAGCCCCCAGGATGATCTGGACCTTGAGCCTAGCAATCCCCTCCATGATATTTTGTCTCATTTCCTTTTCTCCTTTTTTTCTTGTCTTTTTTTCTCCCAAGTTTTTGATAGTTCTATCCAAGAGCAAGGTCCCCATGAGTCTGATGTCTCAGGTCTTTCTCTACAAAACATCACATCCCCTAATCTTATCCTGTGGGCCACCAAAACAATTTTGGCGAGCTCCTTTTATGGGGTGTCACCTCTATCTTTCCAGATCTAAATAGATTTATTAAGATAAGGCTTTTTTGGGGAGCTGCACTACACTCGACTCATTTCAAACTTGGGGTCTGCCAACACCTCCAGGTTATTTTCCATAATGAAGCACTGTCAGCTTATGTCTGCCCCTATTCTATATTTGGCAGAATTTTCCTTAATATTTACCCTCATAAAGTGTATATGTTCTAGCCACTGCCTCAAAGGGCAGTCCTTGGCAATAGCTACCTTGTTGAAGGAATAAGGGTGCAGCCTCCCAAAGGAGGCTAAATTGAATAAAACAGCCCTCTTTAAGATCAATCAGTTAACCAGTAAACACTTATTGGGCCTACTCTGGTAGAGGCTGTGGACACAAAGACAAAAGTGAGATTGTGCCTGCCCTCAAGGAGTTTACCATCTGAGAAAGGGAAACATAGTCAAGATCAGACACTGTAGGAATTTTCAGAGTGAGAATTGAGAAGAGGCCATCAATTCTATTAATGAAGAGATTGTTGGTAACTCTGAAGAGAGAAGTGCTGGGCAAGTCAGATTGTGAAGAGTTGAAAAGTGAGTGAGAGGTGGAAGAGTGAAGGTCATGAGTCCAGGCAGTTTTTCCCCCCAGAAAACTGACTGAGAAAGGTAGAAGAAATAGGCTTGTTAAATACAGGGAACAGTAGGGCCAAGTCAAGGTTTATTTATTGGGGAAGACTTGTATAAGTTCTAGGACCTTATTTATAAAACCAGTTTCATCACTTCAATGGCTTAAACCTCATATAGTCTCCTTGGAATTCTATCCAGAATGGAATCACCAACCTTGTGTCTCCAACCTTGGTATCCCACTCCTCTGGATACCAAGTAACTTGGCAGGGCAGTGGTCAAACCATGATCTCCTCTATCTTTGGATTCCCAAAGTTAGTTTATCAGACACTTTGGGAAATCTTTTTTTTAACCTTTTACCTTCCAATTTAGAATCAATATCAAGTATTGGTTCTAAAGCATAAGAGTAGTAAAGACTAAGCAATTGGGCTTAAATAACTTACCCAGAGTCACAGGATGGGAGAGGTGTGTTTTCTGGATTCCTCCCTTTTCTGTAGTAGAGCTAGATAAATACAGGAAAGAATACTGGACTTAGAGGCAGGAAATCTGGGCTTAAGTGTCTACCTGATTGACTTTTTTCCATTAAATTTTTTTTTCAATTATATGTAGAAACAATTTTCGGCGATTATTTTCTGACATTTTGCAGTTCAGATTCTCTCTCTCCTGGAGACAACAAATAGTCTGATAAAGATTTTAGTGCTTTCATGCAATGTATATTTCTATATTCCCCATGTTATGACTGAAGACATATCATATATGCAATAAAAATTCATGAAGGTAATAAAATGGAAGATGGCATGCTTTGATCTGCAATCAGACTCTAACAGTTCCTTCTTTGGCTGTGGATGGCATTGTTTTTATCATGAGTTCTTTGGGATTATCTTGGAAACTAGTTTTGTGATAATAGTTTAGTCCTTCACAGTTGATCATCATATAATATTTCTATTACTGTATACAGTGTTCTCTTGCTTCTGCACACTTTGCATCAGTTCATAGAAGTCTTTCCAGATTTTCTGGACTCATCCTGGTTATCATTTCTTATAGCAAAATAGTATTCCATTACAACCCCATATAACATGTTTTTTCATTCTCCAATTGATGGATACCTCCTCAGTTTCCAATCCTTTGCCACTGCATAAAGAGTCACTAAAAATATTTTTGTATAAATAGGTTCTTTTCCTCTATCTCTGATCTCTTTGGGATACAGACCAGCATTGTTATGTCAAAGGGTATGCATAGTTTTGTGGCCCTTTGAGCCATATTGTTCTCTAGAATGATTGTTTCAATTCACAGTTCTACCAACAGTACATTAGTGTCCCAATTTTCCCATATCCCCTCCAACATTTATTATTTTTCCTTTTTGGTTGTATTAGCTACTCTGATAGATGTGAGGTGGTACTTTATTGACTTTCAGCAATTTCTTTACCTAGAAAATAAAAGAGCTTAGACTAGATAGTGTCTAAGGTCCCTTTCTAGCTTTGACATTCTAGATTTATGAAAACATAGATTTAGAGCCAGAAGAGGAAGTCATCTAAGCCAGTTTTCTCATTTTACAGCTAAGGAAATTGAGTTATTCCCAGCTCTGACATTCTATATTTTGAGGCAGGGGCTTTTGACCTTTTTTATATAATGATCACTGTTGGTGATGTAATGAAGGCTATGGATCCCTTTGCAGAAGACTGGTTTTGTTTTCAAATTCATATTGAAGAAAATGCTACATTTCAGTTAGAGGTTAGTGAAAATAAAAACATTATGTCATTCCCATTCAAGTTTATAAAAATCCTGTTCTAAGGTAAACTCTAGCCTTGACATTCTATTTTCAAAGTTCTCTCCTAGTTCTGACATTCTGTGATCTTAAATTCTTGTCCCTATCCCATGATTTCATCCCTATTATGATATGCTTTATTCTGAAATTCTTCCCAACACTTACGTTCTGTGGTCTAAGGCTTCTCCTAGCTCTGACATACTGTGTTCTAAGACTCCTCCTAGCTCTGACATACTGTGTTCTAAGGGTCTTCCCAGCCCTGACATTCTCTATTCTGAGACCTCTCCCATCTCTGACATTCCATGTTCTAAGAACCCTCCCAGCTCTAACATTCTGGGTTCTAAGATTTCCCCCCCCCCCACCTCTGACATTCCATGTTCTAAGAGCCTTCTGGAGCCCAAATATTTAATGATTATAAAATGTTGAATAGCTTCTACTCAATATTCTTAGGTCTTGAAGTTGTCCCAGATACGATGAAAGTCAAATGAAACCAAAGCAATTCTTGCCTTCTGGTGTACACATAAGATCTCTTCTAAACCACCCATAGGAAGGAGGCCTAATAGGCCCATATAATTTCTACTGAGAGCTAGATCATTACCATGCAAAGTTGGTGTCCTGAACTTATTTCAGTTGTGTCTGACTCTTCATGACCCAATTTGTTGGAATTTTCTTGGCAAAGATACTGGAGTGTTTTGTCATTTCCTTCTCCAGCTCATTTTATAGATGAGGAAACTGAGGTAAATAGGGTTAAGTGATTTATTTGCCTTGGCTCACCCAATTAGTAAGTATCTGGGGCTACATTTAAACCCAGGAAGATGAATCTTCTTGACTTCAGACCTGGTGCTATACTACCTAGTTGCTTGACAATCAATCAATGTCAATCAGTAAGCTTTTATTAAGCACCTACTATGTACCCAGATATGCCTTTTCTTGGATGTGGGACTTCAAGCAAGTCACTTCCTATAGCATGTTTGGTTGCACAATAGTTGGTTTCCTTACCTGTCAGGTGGTAATAATGATCTTGGCCATTGATCTTTCCCAGGATCAAATGAGATAATGAATGTGACCACACTTTAGAAGGCATCAAGGTGGCCCTGGCATGAAAGCCCAGCATCAGTACTCTAGGCTTGTTCATTTCCATATCTGGCTCCCCTCCTTCCTCTTGACATTGGCAAAGTCCTTCCAGCTATCCAGGTGATGCGCCTGGAAAAGGAGAGCAGGCTGGGAATGATGGTTTCCCCTGCTCTAACACAGGCCACTAAGTACAGTCTACAGAGAAACATTCTCTGCTCAGGACCTGTTAGGAGTTTTTTTGAGCTCAGGTGATAAAAAATGAATCCTTTAAGGAAAACAGGTGCTCAGCAACATCAATGGATCATAAACACAAGACGTATTCCTCTGCCCTCTACAACCGATGACACAGAGTCGAGGAGAGTCAAATTCCTAAGAGACCAATTGCAGCTCTCCTTTCCAGAGTAATAAAAACCTAAAGGTGGAGAGGAGTTCACCACACAGAAGGTTAGATCATAGAATGTCTAAGCTGGAAGATACCTTAGAATATGGGATGTTATAATATAGAGTGTTTGTGTTAGAAGAGACCTTAGAATACAGATTATTGAGTTGTTAGAATTGGAAGAGACCTTGGAATGTAGAATGGCAGTTTTAGGAGGAATTTTTAAAACATAAAATTATCCAAACTTAGAATGTAGAATACTAAAGGTCAGAACTGGAAAGGACCTAAGAATACAGAATGTCAGAGGTGGAAGAGATCTTAGAACAGAGTATTGAATGTCAGAGCTGGAAAGAATCTTAGAACATAAGATGTCAGAGCTTAAAGCTCCCTTAGAACAGAGAATGTCAGAGCTAGGAGAGATCTTAGAACAGAGAATGTCAGAGCTGGGAAGATCCTTAGAACAGAGAATGTCAGAGCTGGGAGAGACCTTAGAACAGAGAATGTCAGAGCTGGGAGAGCCCTTAGAACAGAGAATGTCAGAGCTAGGAGAGACCTTA
This sequence comes from Monodelphis domestica, assembly GCF_027887165.1. Lineage (NCBI taxonomy): Eukaryota > Metazoa > Chordata > Mammalia > Didelphimorphia > Didelphidae > Monodelphis > Monodelphis domestica. Next base: position 381,122,237 of record NC_077230.1, on the reverse strand, counting down.
GAACAGAGAATGTCAGAGCTGGGAGAGACCTCAGAACAGAGAATGTCAGAGCTATGAGGGACCTTAGAACACAGAATGTCAGAGCTATGAGGGACCTTAGAACACAGAATGTCAGAGCTAGGAAGAACCTTAGGACAGAGAATGTCAGAGCTGGGAGGGACCTTAGAACAGAGAATGTCAGTCCTGGATGAGCCTGGATGTAAGAATGTTTTCTGGCTCAGAATGGGAGGAAAGATACCCAAATGTGACTGCTGCTCTGTCCCAGTTGTAAGATGGGCTTATCTGTGTAGCTCCAGGAGAGGGAACTTGGATAATTGGTTGGATGTCTAACAGGAAAATTTGGACTCTAAGGTAGAACTTCCTAAAAATTGAAGCTGTCCAAACAGTGGAATGGACTTCTGTAAGTAAGGAGCTTCCCACCACTGCAAGTATTCAAGAAGAGCTTGGACATAACTCCTCATTGGAGAAGTTATAGAGGAGATACATCCTTTAGGGAATGAATTGGACCAGATGATGTTTGAGGTCCTTTCTACTTCTGAGATTGTCTGAGATGAAATGGGAGTGAGGTGGAGAGAGCATGCCAGGCATGGTGCACAGCCTGAGCAAAGGCAAGGAGCCTTTAATCCATTTTTTTTATTATCAAGAGTTGGCTTCTAAGTTTGGAGCTAGCCTCAGGTTTTTTGTGGTAGACAAGAGAATCATAGCCTCCTGCCCTGCCGGGCTAGCTTAAGGCTAAAGGTCAGATTCCTTATGGAGGTCAGAAGAGGGACATGAAGGAATGAATTGGGTGGGACACTGGGTAACTTCTCAACCCCTATGATGTGCCAAGCATTATTCTAGACAATGCTAAAGGGCAGAGCTAGTATCATGCAGGAAGAGAGAGAGGTCATCGGCGCCAAACATTCCAGAGAAGTCAAAAAGGATGAGACTGGGAAAAAGCCATTGGATTGAGAAATCAAGCATCCCTACGACCATTTCTCTATGATCAAACTAACCTCTGGGTTGCTTGGGCATGTGCCAGTGACTGATCATTCTGAGGGGATTACCTACATCCATTTGAAGTCGCTCCTTAAAGAGACACTCAGGTGATAATTTTCCTTAAATGCCACTGATGGAAAAGGAAAAATGTTGATGGCCTGAGACAGATCACCCTTTAAAATACAGTCAATGGGAAGCCATTCAAATTACCCTCTTAATAGCATTCTTCTTCATAGGCAGGAGGTGACACAGAAACCTTATCACCCCACTTGTCCCCATTTGATCAGAGTCCGAGTGCCCCAGTCCATTTGTCTGCATGCGTTGGCAGACTGTCCTCCTATCCAAAGGCAAATGCTCTTTAATTAATGGCATCCAGTGACCATGGAAGGTAAGAAGATATATGTGAGCTGGAACCAAAGTTGACTGGGATTTCCGTGTAGCCCAGGTATAAAAGGCAATAAGATATCATTATGTTTTGGTTTCAGTTCTTTATCATATTTTTTTATTTACAAGAAAAAATACTTAATGTGTTCAATAAGAATAAGAAAGTTTGGCAATGGAGTATTTGCATGATAGTAGAGAAATTCCCTTTGTTTTCTTGTTCTAAGTCAGTCTTTAAATAATTCTTTGTAGATGAAGAGAAATAGGAAAGGAGGGATGAATCAATGAGTGATTAAGCACTCATGAAGTGTTTACTATGTGCCAGGCAATGTGCTTGAATGCTAAGATTCAAATGCAAGCATGTGAGGCAACCTTTGTCCTCTCATTCTTTTTTTCAATCCTTTGACTTCTGTCTTAGAATCAACATTATGTATTGGTTCTAAGTCAGAATAGTAAGGGCTAAGCAAATGGCGGTTAAGTGACTTGCCCAGGGTCATACAACCCATCTCCAGGTCTAACTCTCTATCCATTGAACCACCTGACCACCCCTGCCCTTATATTCTAATGGGGGGGCATATAAAGGAAAAGTGGGGGTGGATACAGGAAAGGGTGATATAGATACTGTGGCTTTTTGAAAATGACTGGAAAGTGACCTGGAGCCTAGTTTGGACTAGGAGAAAGTGAAAGCTTGTCTACTAGATGCCAACATCACCAGAACAAAGTTTAAGGTTCTGGTGGGAAGGGAAAGAGGAAGATGAAGAAGTGGGATGGAATTGTTAGAACTGGAGGAAACATGAGACTACAGACTATTGGAGCCTGGAGTGACTTGGACAATGTGGTCCTTTCCATTCTACGGTTTGATGATTCTCTAAGTGTTCTATTTTCTGACAGTCTACATAGAATATTAGTAAAAGCCATGGAACATTAAACATCAGAGCTGGTAAGGCCTTTAAGAGCCTAAAATGTCAGAGCTATGGGGGCCTTAGAACACAGAACATTAGATCTGGGAAGAGACTTAGCACATAGAATATCAGAGCTGGGAGGGCCCTTAGAGCCCAGAATGTCAGAGCTGGGAGAGACCTTAGAGCCCAGAATGTCAGAGCTGGGAGAGACCTTAGAACAGAGAATGTCAGAGCTGGGAGAGACCTTAGAACAGAGAATGTCAGAGCTGGGAGAGACCTTAGAACAGAGAATGTCAGAGCTGGGAGAGACCTTAGAACACAGAATGTCAGAGCTGGGAGAGACCTTAGAACACAGAATGTCAGAGCTACGAGGGACCTTAGAACCCAGAATGTCAGAGCTGGGAGAGACCTTAGAACAGAGAATGTCAGAGCTGGGGGAGTCTTTAGAACAGAGAATGCCAGAGCTGGGAGAGACCTTAGAACACAGAATGTCAGAGCTGGGGGAGTCCTTAGAACAGAGAATGTCAGAGCTGGGGGAGTCCTTAGAACAGAGAATGTCAGAGCTGGGAAGGCCCTTAGAACATGGAATGTCAGAGCTGGGAGGACCCTTAGAACATGGAATGTCAGAGCTGGAAGAGACCTTAGAACAGAGAATGTCAGAGCTAGGAGAGTCCTTAGAACAGAGAATGTCAGAGTTGGGAGGGAGCTTAAAACAGAGACTGTCAGAGCTGGGAGAGAGCTTAAAACAGAGACTGTCAGAGCTGGGAGAGACCTTAGAATAGAGACTATCAGAGCTGGGAGAGACCTTAGAACAGAGAATGTCAGAGCTGGGAGAGAGCTTAGAACCCAGAATGTCAGAGCTGGGAGAGAGCTTAGAATCTAGAATATCAGAGCTGGGGAGTCCTTAGAACCCAGAATATTAGAGCTGGGGGAGTCCTTAGAACAATGAATATCAGAGCTAGGGATCCTTAGAATATAGAACATTAGAGCTGGGAAAAGACTTATCACATAGAATATCAGATCTGGGAGGGCCCTTAGAACCCAGAATGTCAGAGCTGCATTGTCCTTAGAATCCAAAACATTAGAGCTGGGAGAGTCCTTAGAACATCAAATATCATAGCTGGGGGCAAGGTCGTTAGAACACAGAAAGTCAAAGCAAGAAAGTTCCATAGGATACAGTGGAACTTAGATCCAGAATGCCAGACTGGGAGAATACTCAGAACAAAAAGGGACCTTAGAGACCATCTAGTACAACCTAGTCATTTTACAAAGGAGGGAAGTGACTCACTCCTCTGTTTTGCAAGAACTTAGATAAGCAAAATAATTCAAAAAACAGGTTTAAAAAATAGAGGAAGTCGCAGTGATTTTAAATAAGATAAATCTCTGCTAATTCTCAGGTGGACATTTTAGGCTTGTGTTTTTACAGTGGAATTTTTGCAGTGCCGATAAAGCAAGGTCAATTTACAGCATCACAAATCAAGCAGAATGAAGGGTGCATTGTTCAAGCTCCCGGGTGGTTGAGGAGTGCCACAGGTTCCCGGATGCTAAAGGAGAGTGGGGGGGATGGCAGTCAGCCTGAGCTTCTGGGGTCCTGCATCAAAGAGGCCAAATTTGGAAGAGAGGTGCCAGTGGGCATAAGCAGCCCTGGAGGAAGGTTGCCAGGATGGTGAGGCTGTAAGGAAACCATCGTCATAAGAGGAACATTGGGCACCATTTTCAATTTATTCAGGTCAATTTCAGTTTATTTAAAAGAAAAGCTTCCAAAGCTGTCCATGAGCTGTTGGACAATGCAATGGACTGCCTTATGGAGTAGTGAGCTCCCTGCCCCTGAAAGTCTTCAAGTGGAATGTTAGATACTTGTAGAAAAGATTCCAAGAATTGTTAAGATCAGATGTGATGACCTCTAAGGCCCTTTCCAACTCAGAGATTCTGTGTTCTCATATTCTATGGTATAACGTTCTCTTCAGATCTATGATGGGATAGAAAGAGCACTAGACTTGGGATCAGAATACACGTGTCCAAATATTGATGGCCCCCGTGACCCTGGGAGAGTCACATAAGTTAGGGGGGCCTTGGTTTCTTCATCGAGACATTGAAAGGATCTCTTCTGATTTTGACATTCAATGATTCCATTTAAGAAGGGAGTTTTCTCCTTGAGGGATGAGTAAGAACCCAGTGACCTCCTCTCCCTGGCTTGTACCTCTACGCCCTCAGATTCCTAGCTTCTCCCTCAGACTCTGCCAGACACTGTCCCTTTCCTGTTGCTGTTGTTCCTAGAGAATCAGAAAGGCAGAGTCTTTGGGAAATGTTTGTGCTACTGTTGTCTTTAGTTATTGGACTTTGGAATGCTGAATAGAATGAGGGTGAAATGAGAAAGAGGGGAATCTTTCAGAATTGGGTATCTGATATTTTTTGAACTCTTACCTGCTGTCTTAGAATCAATATTAAGTATATATTCCTAGGTAGAAGTGAGGTTAGGGCTAGACAATTGGGGTTAAGTGGCTTGTCCTGGGTCACACAGCAAGGAAGTGTCTGAGGTCAGACTTGAACCCAGGATCTCTCTACTCCAGGCCAGGCTCTCATCCATTGAGACTTCTCTGCCCCATGACTTGTGTATTTGTAAAGGTAACAGAATCTGTGTTTCTGTGGGACCATAACCTCACAAACCTCCTTGTACCTCGGTTTCTCTATCTGAAAAATAAAGAGGTTGGGCTTCAAGAGGCCCCTTTCCAGCTCTAGATCTCTTATCCTTTGACTAGTTGGGTTCCTTTAATCTAATTGAAGAGTTTTCTTGGATTCTCACTCCAGGTATTTGGGTCAGCACCTCTCACCTTCTTGGTAATTATAACAACACAAGTCATTTTTTTCAGGTTCCTAGCTACTTGGGAGTTGGTTGAAGGAACTAGAGATATTTAGTCTGGAGAAGAGAAGCCTCAGAGATGATAGCTAAAAATCAGCACGGTACACAGGATAGCACAACAGCTTTGGAGCTAGAAGGGCCTGGATTCAAGTCTCACCCTGGAAGATTTCTACTTGAGTGACCTTAGGCAAGTCTCCCTCTCCCCTCCAGCCTCTATTTATTCATCTATAAAATGAGCCTCTTGTAATATATGACCAGAAGGAGGTCTCACACACACACACACACACACACACACACACACACACACACACACACCACTGGGGAACTGGAGAGAGAGGGTAAGAGAACTGAAGAAATGGAGAGAGGAAAAGAACTTGATCCTCCCCTCTCTTCCCCTTGGGGAAGATAGCACAATTGAGACTTAAATCATTCCACAGCCCTGGTCTTGAACTAGTTATCCCTTTTGGGGAATGGTATGATTCTCCCCAAATCTTCAGTCTCCTTCTTTGATATCAGCAGGCAGGCAGACCTGATTTAAATGGTGACACTTTATTCTTGAGAACACAGAGGGCAGGGAGAGTGAGGGTGTTGAGTGAGCAAAGTGGGAGATGGGAATCCCTACAGATTAGCAACTGACCTCCCCCCCAAATCCTGATGGGTTCAGGCTGTTTGCCTGACCCTCCTTTGGTCAGTTGTTGGGTTTGTCCTTCCTCCTAAGCTAATCTGGCAATGAGTTGAAGTTCACGACAATGTGGGGAAAGAGAAATCTTCTCAGTAGACGACTTTCTATAAAGTCCCAATCTACTTTTGTCTTCAGCTGGAACCAGAGAGATTTAGGGGTTCCCTGGAAGGCAGTCAGTGTTCAGAGGGATCCTCCGTCTCAGAGATCCTCCTCTCAGACCATCCACTCCAGCAGAGAGCTGCCCAGTAAACTGGCAGTTTTGAATTCTCTCAGCTCCTCTATTCCTTCCTGGAATCTTGAGTTTTTCTTGCCCTTTCCCTGCTTGGGCTGTTCCTTTGCATTGCTGGATCTGATTTTTTCTCTCCTTTTGTAACTTCTCTCTTACACTCCGAAGTTCCTTTTCATTGTAAACCTGAGTCAATGAAAAGCCATCAGGTGGAAGAAAGATGAGACTTATTCTGTTTGGTCCCAGAACATAGAACTCAGAGTCATGTAAACTGATTGAGTGCACTATGCCACTATTAAATGTCAGGAGGTAGAATTTGAACCAAGGTCTTCCTGAGGTTCAGCCCAGCACTCTCTTCTACAGAAGCCTCTCCTTCCCCCAGTGCATCCTCAGGAGTGGCTCCAGAATGGAGTCCTCTGCAGAAGGATTCAAACCACTTTAGGTGAGTCATTCCCAGAAGGCTCTGCTGCTGCTGGCAATGGCTGGAAAAATTGCTTCCTTAATTATTACTTAGAAGGTTTCTTCTGTGAAAATGCCCCCTGTGTCAAGAGTTATCAGAAATGGCCTCTTAGACAGAGGAACACAGGGAACACTGTTGACAGCCCATAAATCACCAGCAACTGATGTAATCCGCTTAATTATTTGATTTCATCAGAAGTTGGCTTAATTATTTTCTCTCTCTTGACCTCTTCATGTCTCTAAATCTCTTCTGGAGTCCAACTATATCATTTAACAGCTACCCACAGAGAACATTTTTAAGAGAAAAATATATTTAGCTGGGGGTGGGAATGGTGGAAAAAGTTCAATCTGATTATCTCACCCTCTTGCTCAGAAACCCTCGATGGCTCCCTGTCATTTCCCGAGTAAAATCAACTTGCTTTTCCTTGGTGTGATGCGCCATCAGAGACCCATGTCCCATGCCTGGGATGCTCCCCTTTGCCTCTTAAAGACCCTAGTTTCCTTCAAGATGTGGCTGAAATCCTACCTTCTGAAGAAAGTCTTTCCTGTCCCTCTCCTCCAAGATTACCTTCCATAGGCTTCTCTCTCTCTCTCTCTCTCTCTCTCTCTCTCTCTCTCTCTCTCTCTCTCTCTCTCTCTCTCTCTCTCTCTCCTCTCTCTCCTCCCTCCCTCCCTCTCTCTCTCTCTCTCTCTCTCTCTCTCTCTCTCTCTCTCTCTCTCTCTCTCTCTCTCTCCTCTCTCTCTCTCTCTCTCTCTCTCTCTCTCTCTCTCTCTCCTCTCTCTCTTCTCTCTCTCTCTTCTCTCTCTCTCTTCTCTCTCTCTTTCTCTCTCTCTCTCTCTCTCTCTCTCTCTCTCTCTCTCTCTCTCTCTCTCTCTCTCTCTCTCTCTCTCGTCTATGGTGTCTCTTATTAAAGCGTGGGCTCCTTGTGCCAGAGCTCGGCACAGTGGCTGTCACAGAGGATGGGTTTATCAAATGATTGGTTGAAGGTTCTTTCCAGACTGATCCCAATCTGATTCGTCCCCTAGGAATGCCCACTGTAAGAATTGGAATAATATTTCTACCCAGATATATATTTTACAAAGTTTATTAGGGAGGATTGAGAAAGGATCAAGGGAAGACAGAAGAGAATGAAGAAGGAAGAAGTTAGGATGCAGAGCAGGCAGGTGAGGGGTGAAAGAGGAAAGAGACTGGCAGGCTAGGGATCACATGGTCAGGTTACTTAGGAATGATTGTCTGCCCTCCCTAATAAACTTTATAAAATACATATCTGGGTAGAAATACTATTTCCAATTCCATACTCCAGAGAAACTAGGCTTGCTCAGTCTCCGGGGAATAGATGAAAATATTTTCAAATTTGTTTATGAAAATAAACATTTTCATCTCCACTCTTTTATCCAAACTATTCCTAACAGTCTCTTCTCGGTGCCTGCCTGGTGCCGTCCTACCCATCCATTTAAGGCCTCATTGAGAGACCGACCTCTTTATGAAGTCTTCTCTTTGTTCCTCACTCCCCCCCCCCCCCCCCAGTTGTCATTTTTGTCTTCCTCAGCTATTCTCCTTAGATTTGGGATCCCTTTAAGTACTGATGACCTGATGTGATTTAGAGGCATCTTAGTGACACAATAGACAGCTAGAGGGCACAGTAGAGAGAGTGCCAGGTCTGGAGACCCGAAGACTCATCTTCCTGAGTTCAAATCTAGCCTCAGATGCTTAATAGCTAGGGGACCCTGGATGAGACTCTTAATCCTGGTTGCCTCAGTTTCCTTATCTGGAAAATGAGCTGGAGAAGGAAATGGCAAACCATTCCTGTATCTCCCAAGAAAATCCCAAATGAGATCACAGAATCAGACAGGAATGAAAATGACTGAAACAAAATAAATGGTGGCATAGTAGGGAGAATGTTGAAGTAAAAAAAAAACATAGATTCAAATTTAACTTGAGATACTTAATAGCTGTGTGTCTTATTAAAGGTTGAGGGACTTACAGGTTAAGTGTTGGATAAAATTGGCATCAGGAAGAGCTGAGTTTGAATCTTGTCTCACTTCCTAGCTGGGTAACCTTGGGCAAGCAATTTAACTTCCCTCTCAGACTCAACTTCCTCCTCTTTAAAATAGGTTGAAAATAGCACCTACCTCCCAGGGTTGTTGTTAGGACAAAAATATAATAATATTTGTAAAATTCTTTACAAACCACAAAGTGCTGTATTATTCTTTCTGTTATGCTGATCTGTGTACATATCTGATCTCTCTCTCTACAAGCTGTCATGAAACTTGGTCTTATTCAATTAGATCTCAAATTTTGGGCTTTCCATCTGCTACTAGTACCTCAGTACTAGATTTTCAAATGAAGTACCAAGTGCTAAGTCCTAGGATTCAAACTCAGATCTTCCTGCTGCTAGGTTAATCCATTGTTTTTCCTTTTTGTTTGTTTGTTTTTTAAATTAAGTTTATTTAATTAATTAATTAATTTTGAAGATTTTCCCATGAAAAACTGTGGGAGTAAACACCAAAGTAAAACAACTGCTTGATCACATGGGTGGATGGGGATATGACTGACAATGTAGACTCTAAGCCATCACCCTAATGTAAATATCAATAGTATGGAAATGGGTCTTAATCAATGACACATGTAATACCCAGTGGAATTGCGCATTGGCTACTGGAAGGGGTGGGGGAAGGAAGAGAAAGAATATGATTCTTGTAACCAAGGAATAATGTTCTAAATTGACTAAATAAAATAAAAAAAATAATATTTTTCCATGGTTCCATGATTTGTGTTCTGTCCCTCCCCTCCTTGTAACCCACTTCTGTAGCCAACAAGCAATTTCACTGGGTTTTACATGTGTCATTGATCAAGGCCCATTTCCATACTATTGATATTTACATTAGGGTGATGGCTTAGAGTCTACATCCTCAGTCATATCCCCATCCACCCATGTGATCAAGCAGTTGTTTTTCTTCTGTGTTTCTACTCCCACAGTTCTTTCTCTGAGTGTGGACATTGCTTCCCCTTTAAGCTCTCATTACACCTTCACCTTTAATAAGGCACACAAAGGGTGGAATCACAGACTCCCAGGCTTAGAAGGGACCTCAGAGCCTTCCCTTCTTAAAACTGTCTTCTATCCACTCCATGTGCACCTGTGGCTACCTGGCTCTTTATGTGCCTACCCCTACCCTTCCCCTAGAATGGAAGCTTCCGGAGAACAGGCCCTTTCTTTGGCGTTCTCTCTATCCCTAGAGCTTAGCCCAGTGTCTAGCATGTTTGTTGTTGTAATTCAATTGTTTCAGTCATGTCTGACCATTTGTGAGTCCATTTGGGGTTTTCTTGGCAGAAATACTGGAGTGGTTTGTCCTTTTCATCTCCGGCTCATTTTATAGATGAGGAAACTGAAGGATTAAATGACTTGTTCAAGATCACATAATTAGTAAGTGTCTGAGGCCAGATTTGAATCCCAGAATATGAGCCTTCCTGACTCCAGGTCTGGCATTCTATCCACTGTTCCACCTAGCTGTCCTTCTGGCACACAGTAGGTACCTAATACATTTTGAGTCATTGCCTTAGAGGTTATTTCATTCAACCTCCATCTTCTTGAGGATTCCTTCTACAACTATCTTCCAAAGTTATCATTAAGACTTTACATATTCTCTAAAGAGGAGATACTCACTTCCTCCTGAAGTAGCCCAGTCCATTTTGAGACCGCTCTAATTATCTGTAAGCTTTTTCTTATGCTGGATTAAAATCTACTTCCTCTTCTCCCCCTTATGCTCTTTGGGGCCAAATACAACAAAGCTAATCTCTTTTCCCCCTGACTGCCCTTTTCAAATGCTTTAATGTGATAATCTCAATGGGGAGGTAGAGAAGAGGGGAGAGAAAGCAAGAGGAAGAGAGAGAGACACACAGAGAAAGAAAGGGGGGGGGGGAGAGAGAGACAGAGACAGAGACAGAGAGAGAGGCAGAAAGAGAGAGAGAGGGAGGGAGAGAGGCAGAGAGAGAGAGAGAGAGACACAGAGAGAGAGAGACAGAGAGAGTTGGCAGGGACCTCAGCAGCTTTTAGTCCAGAGAAGTCAGACACAAGACCCACAGGTTGAACCAGATTAAAATATAATTGGGAAATATTTAACAAAATAAATAGAACATAGATAACATTACATTTCAAAACTAAGTCAATATGCTGCCTTTGGGAACCGTATAGAGGGATTAATGACCTCTTGTTTCTATTGGAGTTTGGCACCACAGCTCATTTCAAAGATGAGAAAACTGAAGCCAGAGAAGGGACGGGATTTGCCAATGATTGCACAGTGAGTAAATGTCAGAGGCGGGATCTGAACCCAGGTCCTCTGACCCCAGAGACAAGATCTCTTCTCTGGGCTAAACATTCCCCATCAGCACTCTGGGTGTCCTCATCTAGACAGTCTCTGGTTTGTCAGTGTCCAGCATAACTAAACTTGGCTTCTCAGAGATGACCAAAAGGGAAGACAGAATATCACCTCCCTCTAGGGACACACTTTATGCCTTGATGAATCAGATTCTAAGATCATACTGACTCTTGGCTGCCACATCGCATTGTTGACTCATGAGCTTGTAGTCACTAAAATTCCTAGGATTTTTCCCCAAGGGGATTGTTCTCTGGCCATGCCATACTTGTATGGTAGAGACTGGGGCAGAATGCTGTATACCTGGCCAGGTGTGCTCATAGCATTCCATGTTTTGCCTTCATTCAACCAATCAACAAGCATTAATAAAGTACCTAATTAAGCATGATGCTATACAGTGGGGATACAAAGACAAAAGAAGCAAAAAAAAAAAAATCCTGCCCTCAAAGAGCTGACATTCTAGTGGGCGAGAGGAGCACCACACATAAAGAACTTGGTACCTCCAAGATATATATCCGGGGAAATAAAGTGCATGTACAGACACAAAATCCATTCACTCTAGGTGGGGGCAGTATTTGAACCAGCTCCAACCGGGGATGGAATTATTAAATTTTCAGTGTGAGCATTCACACCTTAGAAATTACCCGTGCAACAAATTGGTTTGGTTTATTGTATTATTGATTGTCTAGACTTAAGAAACCAAAGGGGAAATGTTAATAATTCAGATTAAATCTAAAAGTGTGTCACCATGTCCTTTTTTCCCCTCCTAGAGAGCTGGTTATTAAACATTTACCAGCACATGTCTTGACTATAAGTACAAGTATTTGAGGTGGGGGGAGGCACTAGTAAGTGGAGCGGATTAGTAAAGGCCTCCTTTTGGAGGTGGTGCTTGAGCTGAGTTTTGAGAGAAATCAGGGATTCTCTTGGAGTCTAAGAGCTGAGGAAGGGACAGCATTCCAGGCATGAGGGACAGTCCGGATAAGGGCATGGAGATGAGAGATGGAGTGAGGTCCCTTTACCAATTTGCACAATTGGTAAAAATCCTTTTTTTTTTTTTAAGAGCTTAGACCAGTAATGATTGGTTGTCTGTCCAATCGCTCCATCTTTGTCTGTGCAGGTTCCAATCAGGTTATCCTTTCTGAAAGTAACAATTCTTCCTGACATTTCATACTCGATCATCACATTCTTTCCCCATCTGAGCCCACAAATACTAGAAGAACTACATCTGTGAAAGAGAAAGGCATATTTTCCTCTGCCCACTTCAAATCTTCATCAACATTATTAGAGAAAACAGGTACAGCTGTTCCATTGGAAACAGTTTTTGAGTTTTATCCCTTTAGCTAAAATTTTCAGACATCAGCATAGAATTCTTGAGCTCTATCAGCTGAATCATGTAGGTACTTAATGAATGTTTATTGTAAGGGGTCAATTTTATGGTTGGATTGAATATATATATATATATGTATATATATATATATATATATATATATATATATTTTAGTTGGTCCCCAAGGATTTTAAATTCTAAGATTAGCCAGAGAGATTATTGACCTACTGTGTTCAAGGCATGCTTCTGCCATGTGCCCCAGCTGTGGACCTGTGAGCAAATCATTTCACCTCTCAATGTCCCCAAACAAGTATCTCAGACTAAGTTGCCCAGAGGGTACTGACCTGCATCCATCTCCCAGAAGGTTTTCTTTATTAGTGAAATCACGAATCCAAGCCTTATCTCTCTTGTCAATCTTAGAGGAGCCTGGAGAGCCAAAATCAGAATATTTGTGAAGTATCCTGACTGTCTCCTTTATTTTATTTTATTGTGAGGAAAGCTTCCATTTGTAGGCTTGGGGACAAAGGAGGATATTTCTGGGAATGACTGTGATTTAAAAAATGAAAAACATCAGTAAAATTTATTCTTAAAATATACTGTCCCTCTCCCTCCTCGACAGAAAACAAAAACCCAAGCCAAAGGCTGAATCACGCCTTCTGGTTGGGATCATTGGGAAAGAGAATATACTCAAATTTTTTCCCAAGCTCAAGAGGCAGTATCATACATTGGGACCCATGTTAGATCGGGGGGTTGGAGGACCCAAGTTCTAATCCTAGCTCTTTTACTCCTTTACTAAAGAACTTGGTACCTCCAAGATATATATCAGGGGATCTTTTACTCACAACCTGAGTGACCTTGGCCAAAGGACTAAGTCTCAATGTCTGTAAAATGATGGACTGGATTGGGGTCTTGTTGTTCAGTGACCTCATCTGGGATTTTCTTGGCAGACACTGGAATGGTTTGCCATTTCCCTCTCCAGCTCATTTGACAGATAAAGAAACCGAGGCAACCAGGGTTGATTAAGTGACTTGTCCAGGATCACACAGCTAGGAAGGGTCTCAGACCAGATTTGATGACTCTTCCTGACTCCAGGTTGAAGGCTCTATCCCCTGTGTCAACCAGCTGCCTCTGGCTTGGATTTGATGACCCTTAGGGTTCTTTTTGGTTGTATATCTCTCTGAACCTTTATTTTTCAGTATTGAAAGCTAGAAGGGAGTTTGAGATTGCTTAGTTTGACCTCCACTTTTTGTAAAGAAGGAAACAGGTCCAGAAAGGTTAAGTGATTTACTCTTAGAAATGGGGTCTGAACTTAATTAAATAAATAATTAAATGAAAAATTTCTATTCTAAAAAAATAAAATAAAAAGAAATGGCATTTGAACCCAAGGTCCAAGCCAATCCAGCTGGTCCTTGAAATATCTGATTCAAAATCCAGTACCTTTATACCAAATCAAAATGCTGCCCTTATATTTGGTTAGGGAGAAGGTATACTCCAAAGGAAGGGCAGACAGATAAGATATCTGAGGTGTGAGAGGATTTAGGAGGAGGATAATGAGAAAATAGACTTCTCTGACTGGTTTCTTCATCATGAATGAGTAAGTTGGACAATGTGGTTTCTAGGTTCCTTCTAGTTTAATATTCTGTGTTCTTAGATATCCAGTTCTGAGGTTTTCTGTTCCTCTTTGGTTCCCTCCACTTCTGCTTTGTGGACTTATTTCCATCTTTCTTGGATGACCACCTCTCTGCCCCATAATGTATTTTAGAATGAGAAGGGTCTTTCTATCCCATCTTACTGAATTATCGACTGATAAAGGATTTAAAAGGGTTTCAACCTTCCAACAGTGAAACACAGATATGTTTATGACAAATTATAGAGACTCTGGAAGAAAAGCAAATAAGCCTCAGTTTCCCTATTTACAAAATGTGGGAGTTGGACCAGATGACCCTGTTTTTACTTTGCATTTACTTATGTGTACATGTTACCTCTTCCAACAGACTGTAGCCTCCTCCTTGAGGGCAGAGACTTATTTAGTTTTATCTTTGTGTACCTAGACCCCATTACATACAGTATGCAAGTATGCCAAAGGGTCTACGACTTCATCTTTTCAAGTTCCCCCCAATAAAGATCATAGCCCATCCTGTTAATTAGCCACTAGAGATGGGCCTGATATCCTAAAGGCTTTTCTTGTTTTCTTCTGACTTTGTGAGGGTTCCAGGAAGCAGTCCACTTATCCTTTCCCCCTCCTCTCCAAGTGGTCAGTCCATTTCCTTGTCCTATCAGGTGGTAAAGTGAAGAGAATTCTGGACCTTGTAGGGACAGGAAGACTTGAGTTCAAATTTGGCCTCAGACACTCATTGCCTTTGTGACCCTAATCAAATCACTTAATCTCTGTCTGCCTCAGTTTCCTCAACTATGAAGTGGGCATAATAATATAAGATCTACCTCTTTGAGTTGTTATGAGTCAAATAAGATATGTAAAGTGCTTAGCATAGTGCCTGACACTTAGTAGGTACTTAATAAATGCTTATTTTTCTCCTCCCCATTGCATATTTCCCTGATGACATATTTTGCTTCTATTTTTTGGAGTTCCTAATTGGTTCTGTATTGTAACCTTCTCACTTCCACTACATATGAGCTCTCAGTGTGATTATTTTTATCTTATTTTAACTTAATTTTTTAATGAATAAAAAATGTACTTTCTTTTCCTATCATCTTTCCCCACCCCCAGTGGGAGTGTGTATGTATGTGTGTATGTAAGAAAACCTTTTAATATATATGTATAGTCTCTCACAGGGTGGGGAACATGCTGCATCATGGTTGATAATTTTGTTGATCATATTTATGAAGTCTTTCAAAATTGTTTGTATTTACAATGTGGGTGTTGTATAAATTGTTCTTCTGGTTCTGTTCAATTTATTCTGGATCAATTTATATAAATCTTCCCAGGTTTCTCTGAAAGTGTCTTTTCTGTCATTTCTTAGAGCACAGAACATTCACTCGCATTCATGGAATATAATTTGTTGATCTATTTCCCATTTGATGGGCCTCCCTTTAGTTTCCAGTTTTTTGTCAGCAAAGAAAAATAGCCAAACCCCTGAAATTGCTATATGTGCACTTATAGATTCTTTTCCTATTTCTTCGAGCTCTTTGAGTTCGAATTTGTCATTTCTGAATTTGGTCATTTCTATTGTTGGACCAAAAGATATGCACAGTTTAGATTATAGTTCCAAATTGCTTTCCAGAATGGCTTGACCATTTTGCACTCCACCAACAATGCGTTAATGTTCTTGCCTTCCCAAAGCTCTTCCAATATTTGTCATTTTCCATTTTTTGTCAATTTTGCCAATTTGTTGAGTGTGAGGTAGAGAGTTGCTTTAATTTTAATTTCTCAAACTATCAATGATTTGGAAAACCTTTTTTCATATAGTGATTGATAGCTTGAGTTTATTCCTCTGCAAACTGCTTGTGAAGATCCTTTCTCCATTTATCAATTGAGGTATGGCTCTTATTCTTACAAACTTTAATCAGTTCTCTCTATATATTTTGAAAATGAGACGCTTATCAGAGAAATTTGCTACAGAATTTGTTCCTCATTTATGTGCTTCCCTTCTAAGTTTAACCTCATTAGTTTTGTTTGTACAAAAACTTTAAACTTTTGTGTAACCAAAATTGTTCATTGTATCCTCTGTGGTCTTTTATTTGACCTTGAGCTCTTCCCCTAATCCATATATCTGAAAGGTCTGATTGTGTAGGATACTCATTCTTGATTCTTTGGAGATTGTTGAATTTCACATGTCCCTACCATATAGTACCATGTAATAAATGATAACAATTATTGCATATTATATTATTATGTTTCATGAGAATTATAAATACCTATTAGTTGGTTGATCTTTAAGGTCCCTCCTGGTTCTGACATTCTGTAATTCTGTGAATTTCTTCAAGACCCAACCAAATGAATCTTTAGTAGTGAAATTGCAGATGCTTTGACAGGCATTGGAGATGATACATTGGGGAGCAGGTAGCCTAACTAAATGATACAATTTCTGTATAATGCTGACTATGGCCATCTGAGAGGACAGAAGTAAGAGCAGTGAGTTGAAGCTTCCAAGGAGAAGATTTAGACAATGTAAGGAAAACTAACAATTAGAACTATCCCAAAGTAGAATGGGTTTCCTGATAAGGTAGTGGGTTCCCCTGTACTAGAGATCTCCAGGGTAGACACTTGGAGACTTTTGTATGGATCAGAGATTTAGAACTGAAGCAATGAGCCAAAGAGAGAAAAATTACCTTCTTGGGGCCAGCCCCAAGGATCAGACCCAGAATCAGACATGGTCTTTGAGAGCCCAGAATTTAGAAGACCCTGGGCCACAATTTCCACCAAAACTGGGTGATTGCATGCATGGAATTGTGTATAAAAAAGGAGTATTGTTCCTAACAAGCAATAATGCCCCATGAATTCTATGTTCCCCCCAAATCGACCCACTTGCTATCCTCTCAATATTATATTCTGTTAACATTCAACAACTGTGTTTTTGCAAAGGTTGTCTGTTATGCCTGAAATGTCTTCTCTCCTACCATTATTCAAGACTCACCTAAAATGCCACCTTGTACAGGACACTTCTCCTAATCTGTTCTCCAGCCCTAATTGTGTTAGTCTTTCTTGCCTCACTTATCTAGATATTACCTTGTATAAATTCTCTGTTGACTTATCTGTGTACATGTTCTCTTCCTTGATAGAATGTAAGCCCTTTGAGGGCAGTGAAGTTTTCATGTTTTTTGGTCTGTGTGTCCCTGGCACCTAGCACATAGTAGGTGCTTGAAAAATGCCTATTCGATTGAACTTGACCCTCTGTGGCTCTACATTATAAGCAATTACTACCTGGCCACCCCTCTCCTAGCCTGCCACCGCTTTATGAAAGGACCTGATATAGCAGAGCCAGGTGGGTAAAGCCTTCTCTCTTCCTAAGAGATGAAAGCCAACCCTTGGCTCTGTTTCAGATCTGGTACCCGGGCCTACTGTATGGATCAAAAGCTTGTTTTGACAGAAGGGAAGGCAGATGGGCCCAAGACTTCAAATCTTCTATTTGTCGCCAAAGACATCTTGATTGGTAATTGCAGGCCCAAGGGAGAGCCCTTTGGGAAGAAATTAGATGCTCTTATCCCTGTGGCTACCTTGAGGTATTAGCTTGGACTCCCTCAGCCACTCTTCTGATGTCAACTCCTCAATATGGTACAGTGGAAAGATAGCTGGATTTGGAGCCAGATATCTGGGTTCAAATCTCAGCTTGTCTACTTAATACTTTGGGGGACTGGGGCAAGGTACTCACCCCTCCTTGGCTTGTTTTTCCTCATACAATGAGGGGGTTGGACTAGATGATCTCTAAGACCCCTTCCAGCCCTGGGTCTATGATTCCATGACCCTAGGATGACCTTCACCACCAAATAAGACCTACCTTGGACCAAATGGCAACCCAGCACATGGTGAGTCAGTACCAACGTGTTGTTTGCCTTAACCTTCCCCTTTCCAGGGGGCATTTGTGGTCTTCTCTAGTCAGTGAGTGGCCTAAGTCTTGCCCTTACCTCCAGTTTCTGTAGGGATCCAATATTAGTCACTTATACCTCATCAAATCTTAAAATTAGAAGGGAACTCAATGAGCATCTGGTCCAATCTCCTGCCCAGTGCCTACAGTAGAATGTAAGCTCCTTGAGGGCATGGACAACTTCATTTTTATCTTTGTTTCTTTCCCCAGCATCTAACACAAGATCTGGCACTAAGCAGATGCTTTAAAATGTGTGTTGACTTGAATCAAACTGAATGCCTGAATCCCCAACCAAGTGGTCATCTGCTTTTGTTTGCACACTTCCAGGGATGGGGAGCTCAGTCAGTGTGTTCCTCCATTCACTCAATGTGTTCCCCCTCTCAGGAGTTGTTGCATTCTGAGCCTCATTGGAAAGCCTTTTCAGCTCAGCCAAGGTGATCCATCAATATTAGCCTGATGTCCTTTGGGATGAGGAGGACACCTGAAAGGAGCTGCAAGATCTCATTAGGTAGCTGAAGACCTGGACCTGGGCAGATCATGAGCCTGGCACACCTTGCTGGAGAAGGTTTTCAGGACCTGTTGTGGTCACAGAAAAAAAAAACTGTTGGGACCTGACTTCTCCTCCCTAAGCTAGGCTGGTCCTCAGATGAGAATCCTGCCATCTTCAAAGTCTGTACTCCAACCCACAAGGAAGCATCACAGAAGGAAGAGAACCTTAGTGGAAGGATGAGGAAACCTTTCTTTTCTCTAATAGTAACATGTTTATAAAAGTGCCTTCTTTATGTGTATCACTTCCCCCCATCCTCACCTCCATGATGCTATTGCCTGACTCCCTTAAGGTACTCAATAGATGTTTATTGATTTATTGATTTTACAGGTAAGGAAACTAAGTCAGAGGGAATGTAAGGATTTGTTGGAGTCACATAGCAATGAAGTGTGTGAGGCAAGAATTAAACCCCAGGCTCTCCAAATCCATTGTCTCGATGCCACATGATTTCTGATGGGAGGTCCTTCTAGGCATAGGGAACTGAATAAATAAAAATATGGTGCTAGGAAGTTAGGATAGCACAGGATCATTGGGCTAGAAAAGGACCTTAGAGATCATTTGATTCAATTCATTCATTTAGCAAATGAAGAAACTGAGATCTAGAGGGTTTGAGGACTTACCCAGGTGTCACAGTGATTTAGCTGGAGTTGGAATCCAGGTCTTTGATTCCAAATCCAATGTACCTTTTCTACTCTCCATATCAGGTGGGAATTAGTAATCCAGGTTGCCTAGGGAAGGTAGAGAACACTTTGCAATAAGCCTAAAAAGATCAAAAGGCACCAGATTATGAGAGTGCCTTCCAGTGACATCTGATTTTACCTGGCTACTAAAGAACCATCCAAAGCAGAAGTGACAGATGTCAAGATGTATGTGAAGAAGATTAATCTGGCAGCCTGAGCACAGTGAATTGGAGAAAGGAGACACAGGAGGTGGCCAGACCAGTTAGAAGGCTATTAAAATAAATCTGGAGAGAGATGATAAGGGATTGGTGTATTGTGGCTCTGAGACTAGAGAGGAGGCTTAGTGTTGGTAGAGGGCAGGGTATAAAATAAAACCTGGGAGGAAAGATCACAAAATTATAGTCTTGAGATAGAATAGGGTAGCTACGTGGGCAGTAGATAAAGTGCCCAGCCTAGAATCAGGAAGATTCGTCTTCCTGAGATCAAATCTGGCTTCAGATGCCAGTAATTGTATGACCCTGGGCAAGTCACTTAACCCTGTTTGCCTCTGTTTCCTCATCTATAAAATGACTTGGAGAAGGAAATGATGAACCACTTCAGTATCTTTGCCAAGAAAATCCCAAATGGGGTCATGAAGCATCAGACATGACTGAAACGACTGAACAACAAGGAAATAATTAAAGGAGGGAAGGTACTGAAATTAAGAGGAGTTGGGAAAGGTTTCCTGAAAAAGGTGGGATTTTAATTGGGACTTAAAGGAAGCCAGGGAGGTCAATAAGTAGAGATGAGGAGGGACAGTGCTCCAGGCCTGAAGGACAGTCAGAGTAATTGATTTGAACTCAAGTCTTCATTCTAACTCCAGGAAACTGAGGCCCAGACAGATTTATTGATCAGAGATCATACAGATAATAAGTAACAGAACTGGTATTTAAATTTTAGGTTCCAAGGTTCAATTCTCTTTCCACTCTACTATGCTGTCTGTCTAGGAAAGGGATGTGGATAGACAATAATCCTGGGTGCTGGGGGATGGCTGAAAGACTTTCTGTCTGGGCTAGGTACTTAGATTCTGTTCTTTATATGAGGCCATCATACCAGTGAGAATAATGACAGTAACACCATCCCCCTCCCCTTTGGGCTTTACAGGCTCCCAGAACCCCCATGGGGGAGGTGGTCTCAGGTGCTCAGAAAAGCTGTCTGGATCCGAGGGCAAAGTCTTTCTTTCATAGGCTATTTATGCTTGGGACTTAGTGATTCCACTTCCCTGCCCATGCCTGAAACTTTGCATCTTAGAAATTCCCACATTCCCATGCAACCTCATTGATCGCTGGCTCTCTGTCCATAGCATCAAAGGTGGGAAAACCAATCAGATGTGCCTGAAGCAGACCATATCTCATTGGATGGCCCTTTGGATTGTAGATAGAGAGCAGAAGGGGACTTTAGAAACCCCAGTAAGTTCAATCCCTCATTTTATAGCTCAGGGAACTGAGCAAGGGACTTGCTCAGCGTTACATCATAAGTTGAGGTAAGATTCAAATTCAGATCTTCCCTGTTCCAAATCTAACACTATTCATTCTACTCTGATATCTTTAAGGTAAAATGTGGTAGAAATAAACAACCAATTGCTTTTCTGCTCAACATTCTCTTCAGTAAAATCCATCCAAGTCCCCAGACTGGCTGGGCTGGAATGGGACAATAGTGCAAATATGGCTATCCCCACTACTTTTGTTCCCAGAAGTTGTGACAACTAATAAGCTTAGTATTCTCCCATTGATATTATTGGGGGGAAAGTAGAGGTGGGGTAGGAAAAGCAAATCTCCAAAGAGGTTCTATATAGTCTTGGATATAAACAAAGGAGCTAGTGGTCATCTAGTCAACCCTGTTGTTCTTTTTTTTCATTTTCTTTTCTTTTTTTTTTCTTTCACAGCCATTTTGTTATTATTAACAGTGAAATATCTCACAACATGAACCTTCTGAACTAAGTCACTTATAATTTTATATTGACTTTTTAATAAATAAGGTTCATCCTCTCTTCCTTCATTTTCGAAAAGGACAATGACATCAGATATGGTGATGTCTTCACTTGTGTGTGAATTGGATTTAACAGAGGCAGTCACATCTCACTCATTTTATTGATGAAGGAAATCAAGGCAGATTAAGTCACTTGTCCAAAGTTTCATAGGTAGAAGGGTTAGAAATGAGATTTGAACCCAGGTCCTCTAGTTCCAAAGTCAATGGTTTTTCTATTGTGCCTTGCTATCTCTAGAGGACCTATGTTCAAATTCCATCTGCTATTACTACTTCCCCATTTCTGGGACACAATTTCCTCATCTATAAAATGAAGTATCTGAAGTCAAGTTCAGCTCTAAACCGATGATCTTAGGAGTAAGTCACTTAATATCTCCTGGTCTCAGTTTCCTCATCTGTAAAATAAAGTTCCTGAGGTCTAGTCTAGCTCTAGACCTATGATCTTAGGAATTAGTCCCCTAAAATCTCTTGGTCTCAGTTTCTTCTTCTGAAAAACAAGAGATGACAATTACAGTGCTCTTTTTCAGCCTCTCCTGAAATCAGAGAAGGATGTGTTGTGTCTCGATACAGGCATGGGCGACTGGTTCTCTTTCCCTTGTCAAAACAGGGATGTGGTATTTCTGTCTCTGAGACAGTTTCTTAGAATCACAGCCTCCAAACCTTGGCAGCAGTTTGGCCTTGATAGGCCTGAGGCAGCAGGCAGTCTGTGTGAGTGATTGCAATAGGGGGGCCTCGGAGTCCCAGCGGGGGCTCCCGATGCGGGCCATGATCTCGGTCTGTGCTCGATCGGTAGTGAAAGGTTGTGAAGCCTTCTCTGGCAGAATGCACGATGTGTGCCGAGCTTGGCATATTTCAATAGAGGAGGAGAGACAGGGTGTGCTCAGCGGAGACATGACAAGGTTTTGATAGCACAGTCAACCTGACATGTCTAAAAAATCCTGGCATGAATTTTCCTGGCATGGCGTGAGATTTCCAATTAATCATGACTTCCGAGACTCTGAAACAAGTTAGCAAAGGAAGACTGAAGAGACACCATTCCTCCAGACCTTCCAGCTAAGTAAGGCCTCTGTCATGCCAGGAGTCTGGGCTACCTTAGAAGCAGCCCTGCCCGGAGATGATAAAATTATAGAGTTGGTTGAAAGGAACCTCAAGACAGCTATCCAGCCCAACCCCTTCATTTTATTTTTTTTTCATGTGGAAGGAGAAAGGGAGGTTCCATATGTTTTATTAAATTCAATTCCAACCCCTTCATTTTAGAAGTGAAGAAAAGGAGACTCAGATAGGTGAAGTGATTTGCCTGAAGTCCCGTGGGTGAGAGGACTGGGATTCAGGCCCAGAAATTCTGACTCTTTGGGCTTGTGCTCTTTCTAATGTTTCATTAGAGGAAGGTAGAAGGGTTAGGAAGGTAGAAAGGAAGGAAACGATAGCCTAGAAAGAGTTGGATCATTTACAGATTTGATTGGCTTCCTAATTCTGCCTTCACCCAAGGCTTTGACAAACCACCAGCACCAACAAAAACCATTGAATAGTCCAGGACCAAGGACAGATCCTTGGGGCATTCCACTAGCTGTCTCCTTCCAAGTGGATGGCAATCCATTAATGACTACTCTTGGGGGCCAGTCATTCTACTGGTTTCAATGATGCCATCTACTAGCTCACATCTTCCCATCTTGCCCAGAAAGATGTCTTAGAAGGTTTTTGCTGAAATGGACTCTATTATTGCCATGACACTGATGACTTCATCACATCCTCTATGGGTCTGTGATCTTGTCCATTTGTTTGTTCTCTCCAGTGCTGCAGATTGCAACCCATCCATGCCTACCTACCCACCCTCTGTGCCCACTCATGCTCTATGTCTCTTGGCCAGGTCTTTCCAAGAGTTCACCACAGTGAATCCACCCAATGTGTTGGAAGCCACAGTTTCTCTTGACTTCGCAGTAGAGGACTCTGGCTGTGCCCCTATCAAGCTATTGCCATGGTTACTTCTCGAGTAACCTTGTCCAAAAAGATGAGGTTCATCTATCATGATCTTTTTTTAAAAAGAACCTTGCCTTCCATCTTGGAATTGTTACTAAATATCAGTTCCAAGGCAGAAGGGTGATAAGGCCTAGGCAACTAGAGTTAAGTGACTTGCCCAGGGCCACACAGTTAAAAATTATCTGAGGTCAGATTTGAACCCTCTTCCTCTCTCTAGGCCTGGCTCTCTCTCCACTGAGCCATCTAGCTTCCCATAACATTTTTTTAAAAACCTTTACATTCCATCCTAGAATCAATACTGGGCATTGGTTCTAAGACAGAATAACAGTAAGGGCTAGCCAATTGGGGTTAAGTGACTTTCCCAGGGTCACACAGCTAAGAAGTATCTATCTCCAGGCCTGTTTCTCTCTTATCTAGTTGCCCCCAGAATCTGTTCCTGATCAATAAGTGCTGACTCTTCACGATCACTGCTTCCCTTTCTAAATACCCTCAGACAATATTAGTAATATTAATTTTAACAATATTTCATACAATTTTATCAGATATCAGAGTCAAGCTTACCAACCTACAGATTTCAAAGACCCCATTATCTTCCCTTTTCCAAAAACTGGAACATTTGTCTGGCTCTATCTCCATAGCAATCATACCCATTCTCTACTATGTGTTAAAATATCTGGAAAACTGTGGAAAGAAGTGTATGGCAGGAACTATTGGCCTAAAGGTTGATCTACTAAGGGAAGCTTCATTAGGGACCTGATGGTTTATCTCCCTAAATTGGAACCCTACCAATGACCTTGGAATGTGAACTTTTGCAGAAATTATAGAGAAATAGTGGTCTTCCACATCAACTGCCTCTTTCAGGGCAAAGAAGGAAGGGCTGGGAAGTTGAGGTTCCTGCCTAGCTCCTCCCCTCTTGCCCCCCCCCACTCCTACAACAATTTGTAAAGACTTGCCCTAAGGCAGCATTCCTGTAAGTCTGTTGTATGAAGGATCTGATTTCCTGAGAAGTTAAAGCTGTCAACAGGGTCCATCTTAAGGAAGTTGATTGGCAGGGTCCCCCAGCCCATAGATCTGAAGGTCACTTAGGACAGAATTCTAAGTTACTTGAACCCTTGAGATAACTATCTTGTAGACTTTAGTGCTGGAAAAGGGACCTTGAAGACCTTCTGCGTTTACAGTTCTGTTTTCTTCAAGGCTCAACTCAAGTACATTCTCTCTCCGGAAGCCTTCCTTGATGGCCACCACAAAAAGGGATCTCCCTTCACATTTTCCCAGAGTGCTTTGTCTTAAATCACACCCTGCTTTGCAGTACACTCATTTATGTTCATGTCCTGTCCTCCTCACCCTGGTGGAATGTGAGCTTGGGCAAGAGAACTATCATTTTTTTTTATCTTTGTGTTCTCAGCATCCATCAGAGCCCTTTCCACATACTAACTATTCAATAAAAGTTTGTTCAGTTGAATGGAATCTATTTCTTTCAGAAAAGGAAATTGAAGACCAGAGGGAGCAAATAACTTGTCGAAAATCAGGAAAATGAAAAATAGCAGAGGGTGGGATTCAAACCTCAGATTCTGTGTTCTTCCCATCATACCCTGTTGCTCCCATCCTTTGCATCATTTGTCAAGATTCCCCATGGAGAGAGATATTGTGGTGGCTCCAATCACCACCTGCTAGTAGGGCAGCTGTGTCGTCCCTGCCCTCACACAATCTCCCCCATCCAGTGATTCTAGGACCTCTCCTCACCCAAAAATCAGGGACCCCTGGATTAGCAACCTTGAGAAGAAGTGGAAAGTATTTGATATTCACTGAGCTCCCACCATGTTCTAGACACTGTACATATTTGCAAGTGGATGTCTTGACCTCCAAGGGATTTCATGTATGGCGAGTTGGTCATAGAATAACAATCACTAATAATAGCATCATAAAAATCAGCCCTTAAAAAGAGCTTTAAGGCTCATAAGACATTTATTTGTAGAGCACATTCAAGTTTACAAAGGTCATTCTCATCCATGATTTCATTTGATTCAAGAATGGAGAATGGGGAGGGAAAGCAGGTGATAACTGGGACCCAGAAATGCAAAACAACTCGTTCAAAGTCACCCAGCTAGTAGGTGCCGGAGGGACTGGAATCTGGCTCTTTCCATCAGCCCACTGTGCACTTGAGAAACAGAGATTTCCTGCATTTTCTGCCTCTATCTGGATGGGCCTCCCCCACCCAGCTCCACCCCCACATGTATTTATCACTGGTGGCCATGCAGCCCTGTCCAAGTTCTGTCCAAAGGCATTGAAACAGCTCTGCCCCTGCACAATTAATTATAATTGCCTTTTAATTATTGGTGCTGTTCACTTTGTGCCTTGACAAAATGGGTTGCTCTGTAATTTTGAAAACAAGACAGGCTGAAATCAGCATTTGGGGCTCATTTTGAAGACTTCACTGAGGCTGAAAAATCGTCCGTTCTCTAAGCGTCCAGCAATGTGTTTGTTGGGAGTGCCTTCCAGCATTCCGGGAACTTGCGCTCATCTGGAAAGATTGGAGAATGCTTGTGGGCTCTGATCATTAGGAAATTGAACTGTGTGTTTTCTTTGGAGCTGAGAAGCCTCCTTCTCTTTGGCTCTGGTGTGTTTGCTGCTGTTATAAATTGCTTGGGCCTGGCATCTGAAGCAGATGCTTTGCTTCCTCGCTCTGTTCATCCAAAGCCTGCCTGGCTCTGTCCCCCTACAGAGAAATGAAAACTGGGCTTGGCTGTTCTGTGTCTGCCTTCACAGGATGCTGCCTCTAACCATTTGGTCTTTGCATAATACTGCAGTCATCTGGCCTTGGTTTCCCCATCCAGAAAAAGAGGGGATTAAATTAGATGGTCACAAGATCCTTTTTCACTACCTATGACCTGAAATGATTTTCTCTAACATTGTGTCTTCTTCCCAAGGCCTTTCCATCTCTAGTATTCTCTTCCAAGGGCCCTTCTAGCTCTGGCATTCTATGTTCTAAGATCTCCCAATTTAGACATTGTGTATTCTTAGGGTCCTTCCAGCACTGATGATTTGTGTTCTAAGAGTCCGTCCCACTCTGACATTCTGTGTTCTAAGATCTCCTTCCCAATTTGGACCTTCTGTGTTGGTAGGGCCCTTCTAGCTCTGATGATTTGTTTTCTAAGGGTTCTTCCATCTTTGTTATTCTGTGTTCTATGGACTCTTTGGGCTCTGAAATTCTGTGTTCTAAGGACCCTTCAGCTCTAACATTCTTGGTTCTAAGAGTCCTTCCAGCTCTGAAATTCTCTGCTGCCAATGTCCTTCTATCTCTCTTATTCTATGTTCTAAGGCCCCTTCTGGCTCTTATATTTCCTGTTCCAAAGGTATTCTAGCTCTGATTGTCTAAGTTCTAAGATCTCCCTGCCAGCTCTGACCTTCTCTGTTCCCAAGGCCCTTCATCTCTATTATGCTATGTTCTAAGGCCCCACCCAGCCCTACCATGCATTACTTCCCTTCAACCTATAAGAACTTGGGCTGGTCACCTCCATTCTCTGTAAGCTGGACTGTAGAGCCGTTGACCCCTCTGAGACATAGAGCTCCATCCATCAAGGGCAGGTACAGGATGTGCAGAGCCTGGCTGTAGAAGGCAGAGTTGGTCATGGGAGGTGGGATTGGTGCAACCATTGGATTATAGACTATAATATTTGGAAAGGGTGCTATTGGTCATTTAACTTAACCTCTTCTTTGACAGATGAGCAAAGCTAAGGCCATGGAGGGGCATGATTTACTCCATGTCACACATAATTGGGACTGGCTCCCAGGGCTTTTTTTTGCTCTTTATTCAGAACTCTTTCTGCCATACTGCCCCCTCATTGGAATTTCTTCTTTTTTCATCTCAGCCCTCTAGAGCCCTACCAGGAGGAAAGGAATCAGGATTTTCAGGGTGGTTTGGTGACTGGGAGTCACTGTTTAGAGTACAATGACTTGGGCCCAAACCTGACTTTGCCATTTACAAGCTGTATGATCTTGAGTAAGTCTCAGTTTTCTCATCTCAGAGGTTAGGGGATATACTGACTTGGTGACCTCTAGGATCCATTATCTCTCTAGATCTGTGATCCACTGACTTTGATTCAAATCCTGGTGTGCCACTTGCTACCTTGCAATTTAGGGCAAGTTAATGAATGGTTCTGGATCTCTGGTTCTGGACTGTGTGGCCTCTGAGGACTCTTCAAGCTCCAAGATGGAAGAATTTTGCTAGATATGGTGAACATTCTCCCATCAGCAGTCTAGAGTCCCAGAGCAGAAGCAAGAGGGCCAGGTTGGAGAAGGAAGCTAGAAAATAGCAGAGCCCAGAGGAATCTTAGAACATCAAATGTTAGGGTTGAACAGGACTTTAGAATAGAATGCCTGAGCTCAGAGGAACCTTAGAACACTGAAAGTCAGGGCTGGAATACTCTTAGTCCCATTAGAACAGGAGGAAGAAACCTTAGAAAGCAGGGGCACTTAGGTAGCATGGTGGATAGAATACTGGACATGGAGTCAAGCAGTCTTAAGTTCAGATCTGGCCTTCATCACTTAACTGCTGACTACTTTAGTTCCTCATCTGTAAAATGGGATAATAATCACATCTACCTCCCAGGGTAATTGTGAGAATCAAATGAGATAATATTTTTGAAGCATGATGCAAGCTTTAAAGTACTATATTAATGATAGCTATTATTACTGTAAAATATTAGGGAGCAAAAGGATCTTTGAGCTTAGCATGTCAGAGCTAGGAAAGACCCTAGAACTTAGAATAACAGAGAAAGAAGGAGGCTTAGGACCCAGAAATGTGTGAGCAAGCTACATGGAGGAAACTTGATGCATGTCCTCCATCATCAATAGCTGCTGCTACTTTAAGAAGTTGCCTCCAGTTTCCAGAAAGATGGCTTTTGGTGGTTGTGAGGGGGAAGGGGGAAGGATCTTGTGGGAGCTGATGGGGGAGCCAGAGGACAGGCTGGTGGGAGGAGCAGACAGGCTAGTGTGGACTTGGGGACATCTGGTGAGGATAGTGGATAGGCTGATGGGGGTGTGCTAGGGGGCAGGTTGGTAGGGACTTAGAGAAAAGGCTTTTGGGGGATAGTAGACAGGTTAGTGGGATGTAATGTAATGTAATAGGCTGGTGGGATTCTGGAGAGCAGACTGTGGGGGCTCCTAGAGGAGGTCATTGGTAGGGTGTAGTGGACAGGCTGGTGGGTCTTGGTGAATAGGATGATGGGGGTGGTACATATATTGGTGGGGTGTCGTGGACAGACTAGTGGATGGGAAGTAGACAGGCTGGTGGAGGACTAGAGGACAGGCTGAAGGCAGGGCTAGAGGACAGGTTGGTGGGGTGTAGTGGATGGGCAGTAGACAGGCTGGGGGGCGGGGCTAGAGGACTATTTGGTAGGAACTTGGGCACAGGTTGGTGGGGGACTAGTGGACAGACTGGGGAGGGGCAGGGCTGGAGGACAGGTTAGTGGGCTTTGGGACTAGAGGCAGAATGTATAGAAGATCGTTTGATATATAGAATGTAAAGTCGTTCAGCCAAAGTCGATGACCTCTCCAGGCCCTCCAAAATCAGGACATGCTTATCCAGAAATAATGGAATAAATAGTCCAGCGCAGAGCATGGCAGCCCTATTGTTACCAGAAGTCCCCTTTGTGATCTCAACTCAGCCAGGACCAGCCTCTCCTTGCAGCTGTCTCAAAAATATCTTTCTTTTTCCCTCCGAATGAATAGAACCTCTCCAGGCTCTTTTCATTTTTCCTTACTCATAATCATCTTTCCTCTTGCTATTAGAACTCCATGTCTGTCTGTTGCTTCTTGGCCCAAGTCCACACACTGATCAATGGTTGGCTGTGTGGGAGCTGTGCTGTATAGATCCAAGACTGCATTGTCATCTTCCTCCTTTGTGGCTTCTTGGGCTGAGACCGCTTCTTCAAACCCATCATCCCCTGGGTGTGATCGGCAGCACAGCTCGGAGAGTCTCAGAGATGGCTGGTCCCTGGGAGCAATCAGTGTTTGCCATGCTTAGCATTCCTCCTTGCCTTCTTTTCCTTACCAACTTTTCATGCCTCTGGTAACAGCTTTCTTATTAGGGCCTCCGAGCTACCCCAAACGTGCTTTATACAATCCATCCAGAGCGTCCTGGTAGTTCTTATAGGATGGCCATTATCCCCCTTGCATAGTCAGGCTTGAAAAAGTCGAGGACCTGGAGAATAAATTTACCCCAGGAACAACCCACCGAAAATGTGATAATATAAGAACTATCTGAATATATAATATGCATGTTACATAATAGACTATATAATGTAAAGTATAATCTATAATAGACTGTGAGAATAGAAACTGTTGAAATTGGGAATGGGCTTAGAACATGGGATATCAGAGCTGGGAGGTCCTTAGAATACGAATATCAGAGCTGGGGAAGCTCTTAGAACAGGGAATGTCAGAGACCTTAGAACCCACAATGTCAGAGCTGGGAGAATCCTTAGAATGGAGAATGTTAGAGTTGGGAGAGAGCTTAGAAAACAGAATGTTAGAGCTGGGAGAGACCTTAGAACAGGGAATGTCAGAGCTGGGAGAGACCTTAGAACAGAGAATGTCAGAGCTGGGAGGGAGCTTAGAACAGAGAATGTCAGAGCTGGGAGAACCCTTAGAACAGAGAATGTCAGAGCTGGGAGAGACCTTAGAACAGGGAATGTCAGAGCTGGGAGAGACCTTAGAACAGAGAATGTCAGAGCTGGGAGAGAGCTTAGAACAGAGAATGTCAGAGCTGGGAGAGACCTTAGAACAGGGAATGTCAGAGCTGGGAGAGAGCTTAGAACAGAGAATGTCGGAGCTGGGAGAGACCTTAGAACAGAGAGTGTCAGAGCTGGGAGAGACCTTAGAAGAGAGAATGTCAGAGCTGGGAGAGACCTTAGAACAGAGAATGTCAGAGCTGGGAGGGACCTTAGAACAGAGAATGTCAGAGCTGGGAGAGACCTTAGAACAGGGAATGTCAGAGCTGGGAGAGACCTTAGAACAGAGAATGTCAGAGCTGGGAGAGACCTTAGAACAGAGAATGTCGGAGCTGGGGGAGAGCTTAGAACAGGGAATGTCAGAGCTGGGAGAGACCTTAGAAGAGAGAATGTCAGAGCTGGGAGAGATCTTAGAACAGAGAATGTCAGAGCTGGGAGAGACCTTAGAATGGAGAATGTTAGAGTTGGGAGAGAGCTTAGAAAACAGAATGTTAGAGCTGGGAGAGACCTTAGAACAGGGAATGTCAGAGCTGGGAGAGACCTTAGAACAGAGAATGTCAGAGCTGGGAGGGAGCTTAGAACAGAGAATGTCAGAGCTGGGAGAACCCTTAGAACAGAGAATGTCAGAGCTGGGAGAGACCTTAGAACAGGGAATGTCAGAGCTGGGAGAGACCTTAGAACAGAGAATGTCAGAGCTGGGAGAGAGCTTAGAACAGAGAATGTCAGAGCTGGGAGAGACCTTAGAACAGGGAATGTCAGAGCTGGGAGAGAGCTTAGAACAGAGAATGTCGGAGCTGGGAGAGACCTTAGAACAGAGAATGTCAGAGCTGGGAGGGACCTTAGAACAGAGAATGTCAGAGCTGGGAGAGACCTTAGAACAGGGAATGTCAGAGCTGGGAGAGACCTTAGAACAGAGAATGTCAGAGCTGGGAGAGACCTTAGAACAGAGAATGTCGGAGCTGGGGGAGAGCTTAGAACAGGGAATGTCAGAGCTGGGAGAGACCTTAGAAGAGAGAATGTCAGAGCTGGGAGAGATCTTAGAACAGAGAATGTCAGAGCTGGGAGAGACCTTAGAACAGAGAATGTCAGAGCTGGGAGAGACCTTAGAACAGAGAATGTCAGAGCTGGGAGAGACCTTAGAACAGAGAATGTCAGAGCTGGGAGGGACCTTAGAATACAGAATGTCCAGACTAGGAGGACACAGAATGTCAGAGCTAGAAAGACCCTTAAGAATAGAGAATGTTAGAGCTGGAAGAGAACCTAGAACCCAGGATGTCAGAGCTGGAAGGGCTCTTAGAACATACGCTATTTTAGAGCAGGCTGTCCTTTGGAGGATATAATATTAAAACTATCAGATTAGGGATAATAAAGAACATTAGCACCTTGAACCTCAGAACAGGAAAGAAACTTGGAGGTTTAGATAACCCTTTCATTTTACAATTTGACATTTTACAGTCGAAAGCCTTGAACTACCTCTCTTCCTGGCCCAGTGTTCTTCCTTCTTCTGCCCCATGGCGGGGTAATTCTGGGCCACCTGGAAATGACTATGTCTGATCACTTATGGCTTTTGTGTGTCTCAGAGAATGATTAGCAGCCAGACTGGCCTGCTGCATAAGGCTGTGGGATTTTTAAAATCCACTTTGTGAATCACTTTAGGTTTTCCGCCTGTGGCAAATGGTCCCCACCTGGCTTTGGGGAATGGGACTGAGCCTGTCCTGAGCAGTCCAGGGGATTTTGTGGGTCGTCTGCTGGCATTAAACAAAGCCATTAGCGGGGGCTCTGGGAATTGGACAGCAACAAGCTCCTTCCCCCCAGCAATTCCCCCCTAAGTGTTTTTCTGGAGCCCACGTTGCTCAGCCTGGCGTGTTTCCCTTTGCTAAGAGGATTGCTCACACAAACCCTGGCAGCATCATTAATTCCCTGAGGCACTGGAGTGGATAAAAACAACTGGCTGGAAGGTTATTCTTTTTCCTGGTCAAGGGGAGCTGGGAATAGTGGGGGAGGGAAGGCTTTAAAGTCCATCTGAGGCCAAGACAAAGTGCCAAGAGACTCAGGATGCTTCTGCTCACACACCTCCCAACCTCTCTCTGGGACGTCCAGCCTCCTCAGCTTGGCCTTCAAAGATCTCCACAATCTGGTGTTCTCTAGTTTCATCTCTGGCTTCTCCCCTCAAGCATTCTAGGCCCCAGCCAGACTGGATTACTTGCTGCAATACACCGCCCTCCCACCCACCCCCAATACCCCACTCCATCCCCCAACCCAAACATCCTTAGCGATTTTCCAGCTTCTTCAGGGTAGCTAGATGGTGCAATGAGTGAAGTACAGGGCGAGTCAAGAAGACTCATCTTCATGGGTTCAAACCTAGCTTCAGACCCTTACAAACTGTGGGACCATGGACAAGTCACTTTACCTTGTTTGCCTCAGTTTCCTCAACTATAAAATGAGCCAGAGAAGGAAATGGCCAATCACTCCGGTATCTTTGCCAAGAAAAACCCAAAATTAAGTCACAGATAGTCAGATGCACTGAACAACAACAGGACTTCAAGGCCACTTCCAGCCCTGAGAGCCTTTGGTCCTCCCCACCTTAACTAGCTGGGGCTAGAGGCCAGAGGATTCAGTCAACCCATAAACATTTATTAAACACCTACTATGTGCCAGGCACTGTGCCAAGGGCTGTATTCCCCTCTTAGTTCTGCCAGCTCCAAGTGTAAGACTCTTTCTATGGCCACCAGCCATGAATATGCTCATATTGGTGCTAAATGAGGACTGTCCGACACACCAGCTACCTGGCAAATATGCCAGCTGAGGCTTCATCATTGCAGGTTGTCAGATGGTTGTTTGTAGAAGGGATGCCTGGCACAGAGAGAGGACAAAGACCCTGGAATATTTAGTCTGGGCCCCTGTAGCTTGCTAGGGGGAGGCGGGAGGAGGAAAGCTGACACCTTCTGCCCTCCTAGAGATCTGAGCCCCCAGGACCCGGAGCTGGCATCAGCCTTGGCCAGTTTGTCTGCAGAAGCCCATGGCACACCCTGGGCTGCTCCTCCACTATCTCCTAGGCTCTCTCCACCCCCGGCTTTTGGAAGGCATGTACCATGCAGAGTGTGCCCTGCTTCCCGGCGACAGCCCCCAGCGAGTGGCACACAGCTGTGTCCACGCAGTGGCCTTCTCCACTCTACTTAATGGCAAAGAGTTGGCACGGAGGCTTGCTGGGGAGTGGAGTGATTTGTGTCTCATCGCCACCTTCTCCTTTGTGGTCCCAGGCACATATATGGCAGCAGGTGCCAACTCAGAGCTTTCCACTGGAGCATCTCAGCCTGGTTTGTGCACAGATCCATTCTAGCCAAGGCTGAACCGTACCAGTTATTAGTGCCAATAAACATCCCTAAGTTCCCCACAGTGTTCTGCCTCCATCCCATCCCAAGGCATTCTCGGTTTATCCTTTCATTCTTCCTCCTCTGAACAGTGCCAAGAAAAAAAGAAGTGACTTGTTGTCATAATAAGGACTAACATTCATATAGCATTTGGGGATTTGCAAAGCCCTTTGTACACATTATCTCATTTGATCCTTACAACAATCCCAAGAGTTAGGCACTGTTATTATTCCCACTTTATAGATGAGGAAACTGTCAGGCAGCAGCATTTAAATGACTTTCTTTAGTCACAGCTAGGTGGCTCAGTGGAGTCAGGAAGACAAGTCATCATGAGTTCAAATCTGACCTCGGATACTTATCGGCTGTGTGGCCCTGGGCAAGTCACTAGATCTCCTTCTGACTTAGTTTCCTCAACTATAAAATAGGGATAATAACAGCACCTACTTTGTAGGTTGTTGTAAGGCACAAACAAGATGATTTTTATAAAGTCGCTGGCATATTGGAGGTGCTTAATAAATGCCCGTTCCTTTCTCCTCTCTTCCTTTCCTCAATCTACCTTGAGGGTTTAGGGATAGAGAAATTACAGAAGTCCATATTACCTCTAAAAACTGTTATTGTTTCAGATCGAGACCTCTTTTAAAGTTTTACAGAATGAATTTTGGCCATGTAGAAACAGCTCCTACATTTGTAATAGCATCCCTATGGACCCAAGGGCATCCTATAATACCTTTTCACCTAATGTAATTAACCACAGGATAGCATGCATCCCAGAGTTCCTTTAAACAGCAGGTGCATCCTGCACGGTGGTGGTGGTGGTGGTGTTCAGTCACTTCAGGCCTTCAGGCATGTCCAACTCTTTGTGACCCCATTTGACTCCACTGTGCCACCTACCTGTGACTAAGGAAAGTCATTTAAATGCTGCTGCCTGACTCAGTTTCCTCATCTATAAAGTGGGGATAATAACAGCACCTAACTCTTGGTGTTGATGTAAGGATCAAATGAGATGATGTATGCAACCCCATTTGGGGTTTGGGGGGGCAGAGATATTAAAGTGGCTGGACATTTCCTTTTCCAGATTATTTTACAGATGAGGAAAATCAGGCAAACAGGGTGAAGTGACTTATTCCAGGGTCACACAGTTAATTAGTGCCTGAGGCCAGATTTGAATCCTGACTTCAGGACCAACACTCTATCTACCTGCTGTTGAATGTGGTTGAGCCCACATTAGAAATTCAGTTCTCATATCCTGACCCCTTTGAGAGGCAGAGGGGGAAGGGGCTGGCTCAATTCCCCCACCCCTTCATAAGAAGGAAGGTGTGTTTCTGAGGCATATACAGGATGTTGCTTTCATTTCCAAGGACAGTGTTGAGTTTTGTCAAGACTGAGCTGGTCTTGAGCTTCCACCCCCACCCAATACATATCAAATCAGAATCACAGCTTGCCCTGAGGGCACGATCATCCTCCCAGTCCTTTGGGCTCACAAGCTCTGCATCTTTCTCAACTGACAACTCACTATTTCTCACCCTTCCTATCCAATCTGTTGCCAAAGCTTGCATCATCTCTCAAATGCACCCCCTTCTCTCCTCTGATAATGCCCCACCCTAGTGCAGACCCTCACCACCTCTGCCCTGGCCCACTGCAATGGCTACTGATGGATCAGCCTTCCTCGGGGCTCTCCCCATTCCAATCCAATGACTTTCCCCAAACACAGGTTCAAATGGATCACTCCTACTCAATAAACTCCAGTGGCTCCCTATCACCTCCAGGATCCCATACTTTCATAGCAGAGACCCTCCACCTTTCTAGTCTTATTTTGACTTCTACCCCAACAAGTGTTCTTCAGTCCAGTGGCACTGGTCTTTGTGCTGTTCCTTGCACAAGAAGCTCCATCTCTTGACTCAGGGCATTTTCTCAGGCTGTCCCCTTGCCTGGAGTATTGTCCTTCCTTCTTCACTTCCTGTCTTCCTTCCAGTCTCAGCTACAATCCCACCAGCAAGAAGCCTTTCCTAGTCCCCTTTAATGCTCATTTCTTCCCTCCCAGAGAGCCTGGAAGTTATCATCTTTGTGTACAGATCTTGTTTGCACAGAGTTACTTGTGTGTTATCTCTCCCATTAGACTGTGAGCCCTTTGAGGGCAAGGACTGTCCTTTGCCTTTCTTTGCATCTCCTGCACTTAGCAAAGTCCTCCGCACAAATGTGTTGCTATTTTGACTTGCTCTTGACTGTCTTCCTGGCTCCATTCTAGGCTGCCTCCTTAAGCCTTCTGACCCATCTTTTCTGACCTTCAGAAGCACATAAAGTAGAAGAAGACAGTCCTGGGAACCTGGAGACTTGTCGGTCACCAGCTTACTGTGCCAGCTTGGATAAATGCCTTCCCCTCGGTGGGATTCAATTTCTAGATCTATATAAATATAAATATGTATGCATTTATTTATTATAATAACCATATATTAAAATAACATAATATAATAATATTCTATAATAAATATCTATAACAGGGTCCCTTCCCTCTCCGATGCTTTATGTTCCCAGGACCCTTCCTCTTCTGACAATCTCTGCTCCAAAGTCCCTTCCAGCTCTGCTCTTCTTTGTTCCCATGATCCCTTCATCTCTGACGTTGCAGGCCAGCTCCAATTCTCGGTTCCAAGGACCTGCCTCCTGGTATATTCTAGGATTAGAAGATTCTGGCTCCACAGTTTTCATTCCTAACTCTCTGGGACTGGCCATAGCTTAATGCTTCTGGGTATTCACTCCCTTGCAGCTCTGGCTATTAATCAGTACAACCCACAATAATTTAATAAGTGCCCATTCTCTGCCCCCTCCCCCCAACACACAAACACACACACACACACACACACACACACACACACACACACACCACCACCACCACCACCACCACCACCACCATTCTATACTGAGCTTATAAAGAAAAAAAAAGATTCCTAATCTCGGTGATCTCCTCTGGGAGCTATACTATGTAAACAATTAATTAATTAATCAACAAAATGAACGAGTATTTATTGTGCTTAGCTCGGGGGATACAGAAGCAGAGAGTGAACCCTCAGGGGGCCTACCTTCTAAGAGGGAGAGGTGTGTTTGGGGCTGGGAAGTCGGGGGATGATAAGCAGAACCACCCGTCAATGGATGGACTCATTCTTTCCAAGAGTAGCAAATGGTAAATGATCTGATTAGGGTTCCCACGCTAAGGTAGGGTTTGGGGGTTGGGATTTAAGAGGATACTTGCAAGTCAGAATGGAAGGGAGGTGACCCAAGAGCAGCAGGTGGGTCTGGATATGGGCCAGAGATGGAGAACTCTCACCAAACAAGAGCCCAGGGTCCGAGAGTGGGAGCAGGAGTGTCAGGTCAGAAATAAAGGACCGGGATCAGCAGGGATGGGAGGAAGATGCCCAAAGAGCTCATATGAGGATGAATCAAATTCTGGGGGGATTTGAAGGAATCACAAACTATGAGTTAGGAGAGAATCTTAGAGACTATCTAGTTCTGTACATGACCAAGAATCTTTCTTTTTTTTTTTAAACCCATACCTTCCATCTTAGAATCAATGCTGTGTATTGGCTCCAAGGCAAAAGAGTGGTAAGGGCTAGGCCATGGGGGTTAAGTGACTTTCCCAGGGTCACAGTTAGGCAGTATCAGAGGCCAGATTTGAACCCAGGACTTCCCGTCTTGAGGCCTGGCTCTCAATCCACTGAGCCACCTCCCTGCCAAATAATCTCTTCTAGAACACCTCCAACAACTGGTGATTGAACCTTGACTTGAAGACCTCTAGTAATGAGACATCCACTAGCTCCTGAGTGAGCAGCACCATTTAGGATAATTCTCATCCTTGGAAAGTTTTTCCTTATCATGAGCTAAAATCTACATCTCAATAACTTCTACTCATTGCCACTAATTCTGTTCTGATAAGCTAATAGTAATAACTAATAAGAGCTACCATTTACATAGCACTTCGGGGTTGGCAAAATACTTTACAAATATTATATCACTTGACCTCCCAACAGTCCTAGGAGGTAAGTATTCATACTGTAACAATAATAGCATCTTCATAATCATAATTTTTAAAAGCTATGATTATTCCCACTTTACAGAGGAGAAATCTGAGGCAAGCAAAGCTAGGTGACTTGGATAGGGTCACACAGCTACTAAATGTCTTTAGGTAAAATTCAAACTCAGATCTTCCATATTTTAAGTTTCAGTGCTTTATCCACTGCTCCACCTAGCTACTTAAAATTCTCATCTAGAACAAGTCTAACCTCTATGTTGCTCCTCAGTCTTTTCTTCTACTGGTTAAAAACTCCCAGTTTCTTTAGTAGCTCCTCACATAGTATGATCCCAAGGCCTTTCATCATCTTGACCATTCTGGTCGCTCACCTGTGAATGCTCTTTAGCCCATCAGTGACTTTCCTAAAGCATGGTACCCCAAACTAGACACAATACTCTTTCCCTATAAACTTTTCCCCTGTCTTTACCCTCTTGTGCAATTATATGCATAGTTTAAATCCCTCATAGTAATTAGTAAATTCTTCCTTGGGTGTTAACCCCCTTTGCCTAATGTTTACCACTCTTTTGTCTTAGAACCAATACACAGTATTGATTGGAAGATAAAAGGTAAGGGGAAATGAAGGAGGGAAAGTCAGGAGGGAGGGAGGAAGAGAGACAGAGGTAAGAAGGAAGGAAGGAAGGAAGGAAGGAAGGAAGGAAGGAAGGAAGGAAGGAAGGAAGGAAGGAAGGAAGGAAGGAAGGAAGGAAGGAAGGAAGGAAGGAAGGAGAAGGAAGGAAGGAAGGAGGGAGGGAAGGAGGGAGGGAGGGAGGGAGGGAGGGAGGGAAGGAAGGAAGGAAGGAAGGAAGGAAGGAAGGAAGGAAGGAAGGAAGGAAGGAAGGAAGGAAGGAAGGAAGGAAGGAAGGAGAAGGAAGGAAGGAAGGAAGAAAGGAAGGAAGGAAGGAAGGAAGGAAGGAAGGAAGGAAGGAAGGAAGGAAGGAAGGAAGGAAGGAAGGAAGGAAGGAAGGAAGGAAGGAAGGGAGGGAGGGAGGGAGGAAATAAATTTAGCCCCCTGGAACAATTTTAATGTTTCTCATTTAGAGGGAGAACTTCTGACACTGCTGAGATTTTGGGTATAGAGTATTGATGAGGGAGGCATTGAGGAGTGCTGAAAAGAGTTTGGAATTGGGAGGTCAAGAGACTTAAGGTCAAGTCACTCCATTTAAATACTAGGAATGGTCATCCTGGCACTAAAAACTCACAAGATTGTTAGGAAGAAATTTGAGAACCTTTAATCTCTAGAGGAATAGGAAGTGATTCATATCTATCCCTCTCCTTTTTCTTTCATTTCTTCCTTCTCTTCTCCTCTGTCTAATTTAAGTGATTCACATCTAATGGTGAATTGTAGTAGCCTACAAAGCCTGCTGGTGTGTTTCCCATCAGCCATTAGTGAGTAATCTCAGTTGGCTTATAGCAAAGGAATTTACTAAGTTACTAAGTCAACATAGCAAGAACAGTGTTATATTTCCCCTAACAGTTTGAAATTCACTCTTTCACAAATACCCACAAGGTTTATGGGGAAAGTGGGCTCCATATTAGAGTATATGGTAATGAAGAACACATATATTGAATGGATGTGACAAAGAGGTAAATCACACTCCTGATACTAGAAATCTTTTCTGTCATAGTGAAGTCTTCATCTGTTTGTCCTCTGTATGTCTTTTGACTATTTTCTTTCCTTTTTTAAAAATTAAATTAAGGGGGAAGCTGGGCAGCTCAGTGGATTGAGAGCCAGAACTAGATGGGAAGTACTGGGTTCAAACCTGACCTTAGACACGTCCCAGCTGTGTGACCCTGGGCAAGTCACTTGACCCCCATTGCCTAGTCCTTATTGCCCTTCTGCCTTGGAACCAATACACAGTATTGATTCCAAGATGGAAGGTGAGGGTTAAAAAAATTAAATTAAAATTAAATTAAAAATTTTATTGATTGACATTGATATAATTTATATAGTTATTTTCTGATATTTTTTCAATCCATGTTCTCTTTCTCCCTTCTACCCTTTTCCCCTCCCCAAGATGGCAGGAAATAATATATATATTCCATATTCATTATATTGTGAAAGAAGACCCATATTGCTTACACTAAAGAAAATTTCATGGAGGAAATAAAGGGAAGAATGTTATGCTTCATTCTACATTCAGTCTCTGTCAGTTCCTACTCTGGTGGTGGATAGCCATTCTCCATTTGAGTCCCTTGGGTTGTCCTGGATCCTTGGGTTGATGATAATAGTTATGTCTTTCACAGCTGATCATCATAATTTATTGTATCTGTTTCTTACTGGAGGAACTGTCTCTTCCTGATCCCATTTCTCCAATGTTGTTGTTGTTCAATCTTTTTCACTTATATCTGACACTCTGTGACCATATTGGGGGGCTTTCTTGGTACAGATATTGGAATGGTTGCCATTTCCTTCTCTAGCTCATTTTACAGATGAAGAATTGAGACAAATTGAGCCAAGTGACTTGACCAGGGTCACACAACTAGTAAGTGTCTGAGATCAGATTAGAACTCATGAAGATGAGTCTTCCTGATTCCACGCTCAGTGCTCTCTCTTCACTGGGCCACCCAATACCAATTGAATATATCATCTGCTACTGAGCCAGCAGTTTCTCTAAATGATGTGGTCAAAGGACAGGTATTGAGAGAGGAGAAAATAGAGACAAACCTTTTCTTCCCACCTTGAAGAGAAGCCCTCTCAGTCTCTGGCTACAAATCTTGGACTGGAATCTTCCGCTGGTGGACCACCAATTGCTGGGATCTCATTTAGAGCTTCCAGAGGTAGACAGTTTGTTTGCTTAGCCAATCAGCTGTTCCCTTCTTTGCTCAATCAATGAACCTCACAAAGAGATTACACGGCATGAATCCTGTTTATACATTTCAAACTGTAGCAAGCCCTTTTATCGTTTATATCAGAGGAGGAAGGGGAAAGTGTAGAAGCCCTTTCCTTGCGTTTTAAGGATTTTATTGGTGTTTTTAATAGTGCTTAAGAATAATGAGGTATCAGATCTATACTACAAAGTGGTAATCATCAAAACAATTTGGTGCTGGTTAGAAAATAGAGAAGTTGATCAGTGGAACAGATTAGGTACACAACATACATAAGTAAACAAACACAGTAGCTTGTGTTCAATTAACCCAAAGACCCCAGTTACTGGGGGAAAGTCTCATTAGTCAACAAAAACTGCTAGGAAGACTGGAAAGCAGTCAGACAGAAATTAAGTATAGACCAACATCTCAGGCGTATACCGAGATATACTACAATTGGAGCATAAAAACGCAACATCATAAGAACTTAGTGGAGTGAGGAAGAAATTTACCTTTCATGTCTGCATAGGGATATAAATCTCAAGACCAGACAAGAGAGAGGATCACGGGATAAAAGAGACCATTGTGATTAAAAAAAATTAAAGTTTTTACACAAACAAAACCAATGCAGATAAAATTAGAAGGGGAAAAAGTAACCAAGGGAAAAAATCTTTGCAGCAAATTTTTCCAATGAATATCTCACTTCTGTGATATGGAAGGAATTGATTTGAATTTATAAGAACAAGAGCCATTCCTCAATAGGTAAATGGGCAAAGGATATGAACTGGCAGTTTTTGAAGGAAAAATTCAAGCTCTCAACAACCGTATATTTAATATGTTCTAAATGGTTAACATCTAGGGAAATGCAAATTAAAGCAACACTGAGGTTCCATTTTATACTCATCATATTGGCAAAGATAATAAAAAGGGAAAACGATAAAGGTTGGAGAAAGTGTAGGAAAATAGGAACACTAATACATTGCTGGTAAAGATGGAAATTGACTCAACCATTCTGGAAAGCAATTTGGCACTAACTTGGAAAATGCATACCCTTTAACCTAGCAATACCCTTATAGGCATATACCCCCCAAAGAAATCAAAGAAAAAAATAAAAAATTGTACAAAAATAGCCATACCAGATTCTTTTGTGGTGTCAAAGAACTAGAAGCCAAGAAGGTGCCCACTTATTGGGAATAACTAAACAATTTGTGATATACAAATGTAACAAGAAATGATAAAATGGACAGTTTCAGAGAAAACTGAAAAGATCTATATGAACTGATTGAAAGTGAAGGGAGCAGGACCAGGAGTAAAATTATGCATTAACTACACTATAAAGAAAAATAATTCTGAAAGACTTTAAACATTGATCAATGCAACAATAAGTTATGATGCCTGAGAATCAAAGATGAAGCACATTGCCCACCTATTGACAAAGAGGTGATGGATACAAAATACAGAAAATGACCTAAATTTAAAAAAATATGGCCAGTGATGAATTCTTTTCTGCTTGATTTTACACATAAGTATAAAAGTTTTTCTTTTTTCTGATGTTTTTCAGTAGGAGAGAATGTACAGGAAATAAGAGAGAAAATTAAAAATACACATAATTTTTATGAAGAAAAATAATGGAGGGGCAGCTGGGTGGTTCAGTGTATTGAGAGCCAGACCTAGAGACAGGAGGTCCCAGGTTCAAATCTAGCCTCAGACACTTCCCGGCTGTGTGACCCTGGGCAAGTCACTTAACCCCCCACTGCCTGGACCTTACCACTCTTCTGCCTTGGAACCAATATATTGTTGTATTGTATCAACAGTATTGATTCCAAGACGGAAGGTAAGGGTTTAAAAAATAAAATGAAATAAAAAATAAATCGAACTCACATGCAAGTCAAGACATCACCCCATGACATCATTAGACCTCTTTGAAAATGAGGGACAGACAAGAATGACCTCTGTGCTTTTAGGCAAGCCTCTGGCTTCTCTGGCCAAAGTCCATGAAGTCAAGGGGTTGGATCAGACAGAGCTCTGAGATCTTTTCCAGCACAAGATCCCATGACTCTGGGCAAGTCCAACCCAACAACCATTTCTTAAGTGTCTGCCAAGGGCCGTCCATCCTTCACTTACCTACTAAAGCACAGGTCTGACCATGCCATCTCACTCCCCAACAGTTCCCGATTACCCCCAGAATCAAACA
Source organism: Monodelphis domestica (assembly GCF_027887165.1). Classification (NCBI taxonomy): domain Eukaryota; kingdom Metazoa; phylum Chordata; class Mammalia; order Didelphimorphia; family Didelphidae; genus Monodelphis; species Monodelphis domestica. Next base: position 381,080,115 of record NC_077230.1, on the reverse strand, counting down.
CAAAATCCACATTTAATGCTTAAAGCTCTTCGGAGCTTGGCCTTTTCCTACCTTATCATCTTTTTATACTTCTACAATACAGCGCCCCAGGCCTCCTTGCCTTCTTCTCAAAGGACCCTCCATTTCCTGACTCCATGCTTTTGTACCAGCTGTCCCCCGGCTTGGACTACTTTCCTTAGCTCCATCCTTTAGTTTCTCTGGCTTCCTTCTAGAATATGCTACCTTCTGGAGGAGGCCTTTTCTGGTTCTCATTGAGCTTACCTTCTCTGTACTTTGCATCTATCTTCTATATCCCTAGTTATTTACATGCTATCTCCCCCATTAAAATGTGAGCTCTTCCTCCTCCATCCTTTCTTGGTCCCTCCATTCCCACCCCACCAGTGTTTATAAAAATGCCTGGAGCATAACAAATTCTTTTTTTTTAACCCATACCTTCTGTCTTAATGTTAATACTAGGTGTTAGTTCTAAGGCAGAAGAGTGGTAAGGGCTAGGCAACTGAGTTAAGTGACTTGCCCAGGGTCACCCAGCTAGGAAGCATCTAAAGCCATATTTGAACCCAGAACTTCCTGACTCCATGCCTGGCTCTGTCCATTGAAGCACATAGCTACCCCAATAACAAATTATTTTTTTAAAACCCTTACCTTCTGTCTTGTAATCAATACTGTGTATTAGTACCAAGGCAGAACAGCGTAAGGGTTAGGCAATGGGGGTCAAGTGACTTGCCCAGGGTCACACAGCTGAGAAGTGTCTGAGGCCAGATTTGAACCTAGAACCTTCTGTCTCTAGGCCTGGCTCTCAATCCACTGAGGTACCCAGCTACCCCCTATAATAAATTCTTAATAAGTACAACAGTAAATTGGTTGCACACTGTACTAGGGGGCTAGAGATAGAAAGAGGAAAAAAGATTCCCAACCTCAAGGAATATTACATTCTACTGGGGAGAATGAGAACAAACATATGTCATAATCTGAAGATGGAAGCAGGAGCGCACAAACTATTAAGAGAATCAAGTAAGGGGCTTCCTGTAGTCTGTAGCACAAGAGCTGAGTCTTGAAGGAAACCAAGAGGCAGAGATGAGAAAGAAGAGCTTTCCAGGCAAGACATGGAGGGGGAAGAGAACATCATGCTGACCAGTTTGGTAGGTGAAGGGCAGTAATGTGTAATGAGACTGGAAAGATCATTGGGAATCTTAAAACCCAGAATGTCAGAGCTGGAAAGAGGTCTTAGAACACAGAGTGTCACCACTGGGATGGGGGTCTTACAGTACAGAATATCATAGCTGGGAAGGGATCTTAGAACATAGAATGTCAGAGCTGGGAAAGGCCTTAGAACAGGGAATGTCAGAGCTGGAAAAGGCCTTAGAACAGGGAATGTCAGAGCTGGGAGAGACCTTAGAACAGAGAATGTCAGAGCTGTGAGAGACCTTAGAACAGAGAATGTCAGAGCTGGGAGAGAGCTTAGAACAGAGAATGTCAGAGCTGGGAGAGACCTTAGAACAGAGAATGTCAGAGCTGGGAGAGAGCTTAGAACAGAGAATGTCAGAGCTGGGAGAGACCTTAGAACAGAGAATGTCAGAGCTGGGAGAGACCTTAGAACAGAGAATGTCAGAGCTGGGAGAGACCTTAGAACAGAGAATGTCAGAGCTGTGAGAGACCTTAGAACAGAGAATGTCAGAGCTGGGAGGGATCTTAGAACAGGGAATGTCAGAGCTGGGAGAGACCTTAGAACAGAGAATGTCAGAGCTGGGAGAGACCTTAGAACAGAGAATGTAAGAGCTGGGAGAGACCTTAGAACAGAGAATGTAAGAGCTGGGAGAGAGCTTAGAACAGAGAATGTAAGAGCTGGGAGAGACCTTAGAATAGAGAATGTCAGAGCTGGGAGAGACCTTAGAATGGAGAATGTCAGAGCTGGGAGAGACCTTAGAACAGAGAATGTAAGAGCTGGGAGAGAGCTTAGAACAGAGAATGTAAGAGCTGGGAGAGACCTTAGAATAGAGAATGTCAGAGCTGGGAGAGACCTTAGAATGGAGAATGTCAGAGCTGGGAGAGACCTTAGAACAGAGAATGTCAGAACTGGGAGAGACCTTAGAACAGAGAATGTCAGAGCTGGGAGAGACCTTAGAACAGAGAATGTAAGAGCTGGGAGAGAGCTTAGAACAGAGAATGTAAGAGCTGGGAGAGACCTTAGAATAGAGAATGTCAGAGCTGGGAGAGACCTTAGAATGGAGAATGTCAGAGCTGGGAGAGACCTCAGAACACAGAATGTCAGAGCTGGGAGAGACCTTAGAACAGAGAGTGTCAGAGCTGAGAGGGAGCTTAGAACAGAGAATGTCAGAGCTGGGAGAGACCTTAGAACAGAGAATGTCAGAGCTGGGAGAGAGCTTAGGACAGAGAATGTCAGAGCTGGGAGAGAGCTTAGAACAGAGAATGTCAGAGCTGGGAGAGAGCTTAGAACAGAGAATGTCAGAGCTGGGAGAGACCTTAGAACCCAGAATGTCAGTACTTGAAGAATATCACAATTGGGAGGGATCTTAGAACTCAAAATGTCACAGCTGGAATGGGGGTACAGAATATCAGATCCAAGAAGGAATCTTAGAATCCAGAATGTCAGGGCTGGAAGAGGCCTTAGTGCCTATATTGGTTCTTGGAAGGATTTTAGAATCCTTCTATTTCAGTTCTTCACACATAAAAACACACCCACAGCAGAGCAGGGAAGTGACTTGCCCAGAGGAACACAATGAATTTGTGGCCAGGCCAGATCTAAAGCCAAGGTCTCTTCTAACCCTTTGGGCTCTCTCCAGACCCCTCAGTATTTCATACCCTATTAAAACTTCATAAACAAAAAGGTGAACCCACTTCCTGGGCTAGTCAGCACCATAAATCCAGTTGAATCCAGGCACGACACCTCCTGGGCTCTTCCTGCCTAATGTGCCTCCCTTTGGCCTAATAAGTGGCTACCTGGACCTCATCCCACCAAGATATTATGAGATGGACCAAGAGAACAATTAGAAACATGAGAATGGAAAGGGAAATCTTGCCAACTAATCTAGCAGGCTCTCTCCCACTCTGAGTCATAAAGAGATCCAGAGCTAGGGTTGCTGTTTAGAAGGGGAAATGTCACAGGAGGCACTGTCTGCCAACTTTGCTTCTGAGGTTACCATCAGGTGAAGAGACTGGACTCTGGCCTGGCCCTGGAGGCTCAGGCCCTGCTGCTTGTCATTTTTTTATTTTTCTTTTTAACCCTTGCCTTCTTCTTCCAAGGCAGAAGAATGGTAAGGGCTAGACAAATTGGGTTAAGTGACTGGTCCAGGGTCATACAGGTAGGACGTGTTTGAGGTCAGATTTGAACCCAGGACCTCCCATCTCTTGGCCTGGCTCTCTATTCACACTGTGACCCTTAGCTCTCCCTTCTGCTGCTTTTCTATAATGATACACAAGACTCTGTCCTCTGAGCTCCCATGGAATCTTCAGGCAATATGGCACCCTATTTTCAAAAATACCAGATGAGCATTGGGCAAGATACCAAAACCCACTGCAAGACTAGTTCTACTTTATTATACACATTCATTCTTTCATTTATTTATTCACTCATTTACTTAGTCAAGCCAGGTTGGGAAGAACCTTAAATGTCAGGCTAAGTTATTTGCATTTCATGTGGAGACAATAAGGAGCCATTTAAAGTCTGGGAGGGAGGGAGGGAATAGCAAAATGGTTAGACCTACAAATCCAAAAAATTATTTTGATAACTATAAAGAATGGAGTGTAGATGGGAGGGACTAGAAGCAGAGGGACCAATTAGAAGTCTGTTTCATTACAGGTAAGAATTGAGAAATGGCTTGAACTGAATATAAATTGCCTGAATTTATTTAAGATTCCCAATCCAAATACCTTGTGATTTCTTCATCACGGGAAAGTCTAAAAGGGGAGGTTGAGTAACCAATTATCAAGATGTTGAAGGGGGAACTTTTTTTCAAGTACCAATTGGATCAGATGGTTTGGAATAGACAGAATATGGTAGACATTGGGGGTGAGAACCTCAGTTTAAGTCCCACTTCTGTTCCTGCTGGTGTATCTTGGAACAAGTCCTCTTTGCCTCTCCGGGCCTCAGTTTCTCCATATGCAAATAAGAGAATTGGACTAAATGATTAGTAAAGTTACTCAGAATATAAATCCTCTGACCTCTGAGACTCCTTTAAGCTTTAAGACTTGATGCTGCTAACATCTCAGGAGGAGAATTTGTAGTTTAGGTTTCCAATCAAGATGAATTATGACCATTCAACGTATCAGAGACTCTAAGAAAAATGGGAGTTTGACAGATAAATTAGGATCTGATGCTCACAGGATGATAGAAGAGTGAGAAGGGCCCTCAGCAGCCATATAACTTAACTCCCTCCTTTTTCAGGCTAGGAAACTGAGGTCCACAGAGGCGAAGGCGTTCGCCAGTTGTTTCCATCGATATTTTATTTGAAGTAACTGAAGTGTACGATGCCCAGGTCTAATGCTGACTCACTCTCTGACCCCGTCATTCCACTGAACATTCCTAGACCTCATCTTCCCCAGTTCTGAAAGGGTAGAAGAGTATCTTTGTCTCAAGGAGAATTAAATGTGATACTTTAATGCACTGATTAGAATCTTAGAATGTTAGAGGTGGAAGGGACCTTAGAGGTCATCCAACCCTTCTTGGAGTGAGAATTCATACTGCAAATTCCCGGAGCTACTGCATACACACCCACTGTGATGGGAAGCTCACTCCCTCATGTGGTGGCTCATTTGCTGTGGGACAATCCAGTTGGTGAATCCCTGACTCCTTGGGAAATCCCTTGATTTCCATCCATTAGTCTTGTGGGACAATTCCAGTTGGTGAATCTCTGACTCCAAGGGAAATCCCTTGATTTCCATCCATTAGTCTTGTGGGACAATTCCAGTTGGTGAATCCCTGATTCCAAGGGAAATTCCGTGATTTCCATCCATTAGTTGCTGGGGCAATTAGTCTTTTTTTTTTAACCCTTACCTTCCATCTTGGAGTCAATACTGTGTATTGGTTCCAAGGCAGAAGAGTGGTAAGGGCTTGGCAATGGGGGTTAAGTGACTTGCCCAGGGTCACATAGTGTCTGAGGCCAGATTTGAACCTAGGACCTCCTGTCTCTAGGCCTGGCTCTCAATCCACTGATTTACCCAACTGCCCTCTCCATCCATTAGTCTTAATTAGTCTGTGAAAATTAAAAGGATCTTCTACATGCTATCATTGTTTTTCAGTCATGTCCAACTCTTCATGACCTCATTTGGGATCCTCTTGGCTCAGGTCCTGGAGTGATTTTCCATTTCCTTTTCCAACTCATTTTCCAGATGAGGAAACTGAGGCAAGCAGGGTAAAGTGACTTACCCGGGAACACACAGCAAGTGGGTGTCTGAGGCTGTTATGTGAACTCAGGAAGATGAATCTTCCTGATTCCAAGGCCAGTGGTGCAACTATGGTACAACTTAGCTGCCACCTTCTATACGACAACCTATCAAATACCTGAAAACAGTGAACCCGACCCCTGTGATTGCATCTTCTTTAGGCTAAACTCCTCTAGATTTCTTCAGTTGGTCTTCCTATGGTGTGATTTTTTTAAGGCCTTCCCAAGCTGGCTCCAGTGTACCTTTTTAGACTTATTTCACATTATTTTTCTTCCTTCCTTGACTTTCTGGCCAAACTGGACCCAAATCTGTTCCCCAAACTCTGTATCTCATCCCCTGCCACCATGTCTTTGCATAATCTGGACTCCATGCCTAGGACGCCCTTCTATGTCACTCTTAGAAGTCCAGAGCTTCCTTCAAAGCTCAGCTGATGTCCCTCTCTTGATAGGAAGCCCTTCTTGACCACCTGAGTTCGAATTGTCCTTCCTCCTCAAATGAACATGTGTGGATTCATCTGCTTCCATGTTGTAGCCTCCCAACAGAATTGAAGCTTCTCAGAAACATGGATTGTTTTGCCTTTTGTCATTGGGTCCCCGACAGCCTAGTACATTGACTAATCTAGACTTCATAAAAGCTGGTTAGAATGGATGACTTGGAGCCATCTTGACCATTCTGACTACCCTAATCTGGCCACAGACTAGCTTGACAATGTTTTTTTCTTTTTTTGAACCCTTATTTTCCATTTAAAAATCAATACTAAATATTTGTTCCAAGGCAGAAGGGTGGTAAGGGCTAGGCAATGGGGGTTAGGTGACTCATCCAGAGTCACAAAGTGTCTGAGGCAAGATTTGAACCCAGGACCTCCTGTCTCTAGGTCTGGCTTTCAATCCACTGAGCCACCTAGCTGCCCCAAAATGTTGTTTTTAAATCCTATCACTTAGAACTGGACATGGTGCAGGGCTCAGTCGATAGAGAGCCAGGCCTAGAGATAAGAGGTCCTGGGTTCAAATTTGACTTCAGATATTTCCTAGTTCTGTGACTCTGGATGAGTCACCTAACCCCCATTGCCCAGCCCTTACCCCTCTTCTGCATTGGGACCAATCCAAGTACTGATTCTATGATAAAGGTAAGAGTTAAAAAAAGAAGTGATCATAGGACCCTAGATGTAGAGCAGCAAATGACACTTTGACTCTTTTGCTTGGATGATTTTAGCTTTTTTGACAGCCATATTATTTCTGACTCACACTGAGTCTGTAGTCCACTTAGACCCTCAGGTCTTTTGCACACGACTTATTATCTATCCCTGTCTTCCGTGAACATTTTTATTTTGCATTTATGATGGAAATTTCTTTATTAAGCACATACTTTGTGCCAAACACTATGCTACAAATTTAAAAGCAAATATAATCCCTATTTGGAAGAGACTACATTCTAATGGGGGAACAAAACACGTAGAGGTGTGATGCCAGGAAAAGGCATTTTAGTCCTTAGAACAAAAGGAATATGGGGACAGCTAAGTGGCTCAGTGGTTTGAGAACCAGTTCTAGAGATGGGAGGTCCTAGATTCGAATCTAACCTCAGACACTTTTTACTGTGTTACCCTGGACAAGTCACTCAACCCCCATCCCCTAGCCCTGACCATTCTGTCTTGGAACCAATACACACTGCTGATTCTAAGACAGAAGGTAAGGGTGGGGGGGGAAGCTACAGGGATGCTTAATGGATGGGGAGACTATCCAAGAACAATGGCGGTGCTGATCTGATCATGGCTCATGGCTCTAGAACTGGGCGAGGGAGACAAGGGAACAGGAAAAGAAAGGAAGTCACCCATTAGATTGACTGATCTCCAGGATGGAAGTTCCTCTAGGACATGCTCTCGAATGTGGAAGATTTAGAGCTGGAAGGGAGCCCAGGTTGTGAAGCATTGTTAGCACCTATAAAGGGAGGCCACAGTATGGAGGATCCATACGGTAGATAATCCTACCATCCAAAAGTCAATTCTATTTGAATTTCGGATGTATTTTCATACTGACCTTTTAAGTATGGGAATGCTTAATATTCTGGGAATTCACTCCAAAGGAGAAATAATGAAACCACACGAGGAAGGCCTGACTCAGAAGGATCTGGGAAGCTGCCCAGTTTCTCCATCCTGCCCACTCCCACACCCAGCTCCAGTCCTCTCTGCATCCTCCTCCGGGCTGGGAATAGACATCTCCCACCACCACTCTCCTTTTACAGGACTCCAGCCAGCAAGGAGACAAGTCCTCCCGGCTGTTCACCGACCCCCTTTGAGCCCCACCTGAGGCTTTCTTCCTGGTGGGTCCCCCAAAGTGGCTGAATTTGGGAAGAGGCATCCTTCCTGCCTCTGCTGTTGTCACTGGGAACCCTGCAGACCCTGAGTAAGACCCTTCCTCTCTTTCAGACCCTAGTAAACAAAGCCTTGTTCTCCCTCCCTCCCAGATCGATGGACAGCATAGTTGTGTGGAAGGCACTTTGTAAACCTTGGGCTTTCCTGGAAATGAGAGCTCAGAGGACTATAGACAAAGAACCAGAAGGAACCTTAAGGCCATCTAGTCCAACTCCCTCATTTTACAGTTGAGGAACCCAAGACCCATTGAGGTTAAATGACTCGTAAAAGGTCACACAACTAGTAAATAGCAAAGAGAGGATTTGATAACCTGATTCTTTTGATTCTAAATCCAGGGCTATTCTGTACTGCAATGCTATTCTGAGTCTGTTTTCTCACCTGTAAAATGGGTACAATAATCTATGAACTGTCCATCTCATGAGTTTGTCATGAAAAAAGCACTTTGCAAGATATAATAATGTATCCAATACTAAAAGTTACATCTTTATGGTTCAAAATGTATATTAGTTCTCTTGAGAACCCTGTAAGCCAGGTAATATATGGATTATTATCCCCATTTCAGAAATCCTAAGAGGTACAGCCCTTTCCTGGGATCATAGAGTAAGAATGAGAAAGAGCTAGAATTCATTCCTTTGACCCCCAACTTCAGCTCTCTTTCTATGATATCAGAACTATTTCTATGAACTTCTGTTATTTGCATTTGAAGAAATTGTAATGATTATGCCAAGACTCAGAGACATCAAAGGTCAGCCTATTCAAGGTCTGGGGTATCACAAGTTACTATTATTCCACCTTTCCTGCAAGGTCTGGCTCTCATATCTAGCCTATGGTCCACCAAACAAAGTTTCCTTTGTTTAAATAAAAATGATTTGTATTTTGTTTTTACATCACCTACATTTTCTAAATGATCTCTGTCTCTCCACAATGAAACAGATTTAAATTTTAAGATTTTAATTGAGTAAAACTAGCCAAAACATCAACCAGGGTGATGTGTGGATTGTTTTATAATGCCCATAGTTCCTCAAGTGGAGGGCCACTTTCTCATTTCTCTCCTTTGAGGTCAAACTTGGTCACTCTCATTTCCCAGTATTCCATTCTGATGGTTTGGTTCTTTCTATTTACATGGTTCTGCTTATTTTACTTTGTTATCAATTCAGATAAATCTTCCCAGGCTTCCCTGTATTCATCAAGGCCATCAATTCTTACCACACAGTCATATTCCATCACATTCAGGTACCATTATTTGATTTAGCCATCTCCCTAATCAAAAGGCATCTGCTTTTCATAAAAAAAAATTTTCTTAACCTCATTGTAACTTATGTTTAAAACTGAGAGGGAGGAGCAAGAAAGAAAACAGATTATTTAAAAACATAGGCATATTCTGATTTGTTCTGTCCTCTTATAATGTCCTCCCCCTTCCCAATTTGTCAGTAACTATGCATCCTTCAAAAGTTTAGTTCAAATCTCCCAACTAAATTGAGTAATCTGGAAACATTTATTAAGTATCAGTTATGTGCCAGATGTGTTCAGGGCTGAAGACACTAAAATTAAAAGCAAAAACAATCATTTGCCTCAAGAGGCTTTTTGCGGGAGAGAGGAGAGAGAGAGAGAGAGAGAGAGAGAGAGAGAGAGAGAGAGAGAGAGAGAGAGAGAGAGAGAGAGAGAGAGAGAGAGAGAGAGAGAGAAATGAAGAGTAGGAGGAAGAGAGAGAGAAACAGAGAAGGAAGGAGAGACAGAAACAGAGAGATGGAGAGACAGAGAGATGGAGAGACAGAGAGTTGGAGAGAGAGATGATAGATAGATAGATAGATAGATAGATAGATAGATAGATAGATAGATAGTAGGTAGGTAGGTAGATAGGCAAAATAAATGCAAGATGATTGGGGCAGGGGGCAGTGTGGCACTGGCCATTAGAGGAATCAAGGAAGGCTTCTTGGAGGAGATGGTACCTAAGCTGAGTTTTCCTAAACCTTTTCCTGATGAAGCAAAGCATCTCAGTCTGGCAAATACCCTAAGGGTCATCTGGTCCAATATTCTGTCTGATCCTGAAAGTAGAAGTCCATTCTCTGTTTAATAGCAGTGATTCACTACCTCCTGTGGCACCCCATTTCACTGTTGGCAGCTCTAATTACTAAGTTGAGTCAATATCTCCTCCCTTGTAGCTTCCTTCTATTGATTTAGTCCAATTCAAAAAGCATATAGTAAATGTACTACTGGGGATATAGATAAGATGAAAACAGTATCTGCTTTCAAGGAGCTTACATTCTATCTGTAGTAGTCCAACCCTCTAAAGCAGTGTAGAAGTCTTTCCTTTTCCACCCAAGGGATGCCATACAGAAGAACCCTTCCTCCTCCCTTTTTCCCATCACTTTTCTATGGTGCATAATTATCCCCCTGCTGTATACATGCAGTACCTTCTTTGTTTTTACCACACAATGTGTGACATTTTACTGCATCGCTAGGATCTTGTTTATATATATATATATATATATATCACATATATATATATCATATATATATATATATATATATATGTGATCTTTCTTGGTCCATCTCTCAGGTGTGCACAGCCTCTTCCAAGTAAGCATTGCTCATCCTCCCACCCCCCCTTCATCCCTACTAGTTGAATGTTGATGCTTTTTCTCTTCTGCCTCAAACTGCCTTAGAACATTTTGTCTATAGTTCTCCCTTGGCTCTATCACATGCAGCTTGGTATTGTATTTGTTGGTATGCAAGTCATAATTTCCCAAATTAAACTGTAAGTTCCCTGAGGGCAGGAATTATACTATTTTACATCTCTGTATCCCTAGCAGGGAGCACAGAGTTTGACATATAGTAGGTGTTTAATAAATGTATGTTCTTGAATGGAGAAGACAAAGAGGGCCAGAGAAGCTTGGGAAGCTGCCCTCTGTCCACCAGAGTTCCCTGAATAAATCCCCTCCTGTCCATTCTAAACAGGGCAGAGGTCATAAGGGCACCATGGGTGATACCCAGGGACTTAGACCTCGCCTTATCTCTGGCTTCAAAAGGAGCCAGCTGCTACAAGAAGCTTAATATGGCCCTTGTCTTTTTTAAGAGTGGACACAAAAAGGTTGACATTTTCAATGAGATATGGTGGAAAAGGAAGGGAATGGACTGTAGTCAAGTTGCTCTTTCTTTGTCCCTGCAGGAGGCCTTGGTGGGGCCACAATCATTGATGCCTTAGACACTCTCTATATCATGGAGCTGGAGGACGAGTTCCAAGAGGCCAAAAACTGGGTGGAGAAGAGCTTTGACTTGGACGTGGTGAGTTGTAGAATCTTGTATGTCAAAGCTCAAAGGGGCCCTAGAACAGACAGTGTTGAAACCTATGAAAATATCATGGCTTGGGAGGGACCTTAGAACCCAAAATGCCAGAGAAGGGAGGGCCTTAGAATGTGGAATGCCAGAACTTGGAGGGACCAAAGAGCACAGAATGTCAGAGCTGGCAGGGCTCTTAGAACATGGAACATGAGAACATGGAGGGACTGTAGAACACAGAATGTCAGAGTTTGGATGAGTCTTAAAAACAAAGAATGTCAGAGCTGGAAGATATCTTAGAACATGGAACATTTGCCCTGAAAGAGACTTTGGAACATAGAATATTAAAATAGAGGATGTAAAAAGTAGAAAGAACTTTAGAAGCTAGAATATAAAAGCTGGAAGGAATCTTTGAGATCATCTAGTCCAAATGAAACTCAAAGAGAAGCATTTGGCCAGGGCCATAGGAAAAGTGAGAGACAGAGTCAAAACTTGAACTTGGGTTTTCTGACCCAGCCTCATTCTCTTTCCTTTGGGTTAAGAGAATCAAACCGTTTGTTTTAAACTTGTTTTTAGCAAAGAATCCAGCTGATATTTTCCCAGCTTGATTTCTACATGTACATACACCCACACTAAAACCTCTGGTGGCACCAAGGGAGTGAAACAGATGAGAGGAATATTATTTATGACTTCTCCAGCATACAATATCCTTACTTACCTTGAACAAGGAGGATGAACACATAACTGGAGAAAGCCCCAGAATCCTGCCATTTGAGGCATCAGCTGGAGCCACACTGCTTGTTATTGGCCCAGCAGGGCCTCAAATTCCAGTTTTCTTATTTAGAGTTCTGTTCTTCTCAGAAAGAGAAAAAGAAAGGAAGAAAGGAAGAAAGAAAGGAAGAAAGGAAGAAAGAAAGAAAGAAAGAAAGAAAGAAAGAAAGAAAGAAAGAAAGAAAGAAAGAAAGAAAGAAAGAAAGAAAGAAAGAAAGAAAGAAAGAAAGAAAGAAAGAAAGAAAGAGAGAGAGAGAGAGAGAGAGAGAGAGAGAGAGAGAGAGAGAGAGAGAGAGAGAGAGAGAGGAGGGGAGGGAGGGAGGGAGGGAGGGAGGAAGGAAGGAAGGAAGGAAGGAAGGAAGGAAGGAAGGAAGGAAGGAAGGAAGGAAGGAAGGAAGGAAGGAAGGAAGGAAATACACACACACACACACACACACACACACACACACACACACACATACATAAGAGTTAAAGGCAAGCCAAGAGGGAAAGGCATCAGATATCACCAGAGATCTAGCAAGTGGTCTAGGGTTTGCAGCTCTAACCTGAGGAAATCATAACCATTAAACCAAGGATTAAGGAGATTGCAAGGCCAGGAAGCTCAGGACTTGAGATCCAGAGTCTGTTCTTGAGTTCCTAAGTCCTGTTTGGCTCCTTCCTCTTTCCTTTTTTTCTCCTCTGGCTTTCTTCTCTCCTTTTTCACATTCTCTGCCTCCTCCTTTCTTCCCCCCTCCCTTTTCCATTGTCCTTCCTCCTCCTTCTTCTTCCTCCCCCTTTGGTCCCTCAAAATTACACCTAATAAAACTAGCATATTGTGTGGCCCTTTTACAGTTGACAAAGTCCCCCCATGACAACCCTGAGAGCTAGGGACTGTGATTATTATAATTTTTACACAGTGATCTGGTGTCAGCCGTGGTATTCAAACCGAGGGCAGAGCTCATTCAGGAGTCATAACAGAAAGGCAGGTTTTCCTCTTCTTTTTTTTAATTAGACCTGAGATTTCATGGTTTGGAAGAAAGAACTGCTGGTGTGAAAACATCCTCTTCCAATGCAGATTGACCCCTGTTCTTCAGTGCCTATACTCTTTCTTTAAAAATAAACCAACAAAAAACCCATTTCTTCTGTCTTAGTGTCAGTTCTAAGACAGAAGAGTGCCAAGGGCTGTTATTTTCCCAGCATCACCCAGCTAGGAAGTATTTGAGGCTAGATTTGAACCCAGGTCCTCTTGACTCCAGGCCTGGCACTGTCCTCTGTGCTACCCAGCTTCCCCTCTGTGTACATAGCCTTAGAAGTTGTCTGAGGCAATGAGAAACTGACTTATTCAGCTTCACACACAGAGCCAGACTGAGTCAGAAGCAACACTTGAACCCAAGTCTCCCTGACTGCCCCTCAGCACTGATTGCCTCTCCACGTTTATTGCATGTTTATAAATCACTTTCCTCACCACCTCTCTGGGAAGTTGGTGTTGCATGTTCTTTTACAAATGAGGAAACTGAGTTCAGAGAAAGGAAGGGACTGGCCCAGGGTCACACGACTACTTTTATGATAGAGCCAGGCCAGGAACCCAGTGTTCCTTCCATTGCATCAGGCTCTCTTTCTTTTTAGGCCCAACTTCATTCTTGTGGCCGTCTGCTTTCCCCATACCCTCAGTCCCTTCATTTTTCATCCCTGCCCTTATCTTTGTCTCTGAAACCTCTTTCCTTGGCCTGTCAGCTCTTAACAGGGACCAAGGGTTGGTCTAGTAGATAGAGTGGCCACTCTGGAGTCAGAGCCCCTGTGTCCAGCCTGAACCTTTCTCCTCCCCGTTATGGACTGGACAGAGCTGCTCACTTTGGCCTAGGCGGGCCTGAATTCAAATTGCAGCTGGATGACCTTCGGCGAGTCACTACCTTCTCTGGGCCTCCATTTTCTCTCTGGCGAAAGAAGGGTTTGGACCAGATTTCTTTGGAGGCCCTTGGAAGGAGGCCGAGAAATCTTCAACAAGTCGGGCTGTCACGTGTGTGTGTGTGTGTGTGTGTGTGTGTGTGTGTGTGTGTGTGTGTGCCCCCCCCCCCCGAGCGCACCTTGTTTAACCCTCCTTCCTCCCTCAAGCCTGACCGAAGCCTTGCTGCCCAATTTGCCAAGTATCTTCCCAATCTTATTCCTGTGTTTCAGAAAGGAGACGCCTCCGTATTTGAGGTCAACATTCGATACATTGGTGGACTGCTCTCGGCCTACTACCTGACAGGAGAAGAGGTAGGATGGCCAAGACTTTTAGGGCTTGGGATTATAGATTTCCACAGCAGGGAGGAGGGTATTTTTAATTTAAATTAATTTATTTAGTCAATTTAAAACATTATTTCTTGGTTACAAGAATCCTATTCTTTCCCTCCCCTCCCCAGCTCTTCCCACAATTTCATTGGGTTTTACATGTGTCCATGACCAGAACCCATTTCCATATTATTGATATTCACATTAGGGTGATCATTTAGAGTCTGCATCCCCAATCACATCCCCCTCAACCCATGTAGTCAAGCAGTTGTTTTTCTTCTGTGTTTTTACTCCCACAGTTTTTCCTCTGGATGTGGATAGTGTTCTTTCTCATAGATCCTTCCGCGTTGTTCTGGATCATTGCATTGACATTAATGGAGAAGTCCATTACATTCGATTGTACCACAATGTTTCAGTCTCTGTACAATGTTCTCCTGGTTCTGCTCCTTTCACTCTGCATCAATTCCTGGAGGTTGTTCCAGTTCACGTGGAATCCCTCCAGTTCATTATTCCTTTGAACACAATAGTATTCCATCACCAACAGATACCACAATTTGTTCAGCCATTCCCCGATCTAAGAGGATCCCCTCATTTTCCAATTTTTTGCCACCACAAAGAGCGCAGCTATGAATATCTTTGTACAAGTCTTTATTATAGGGAGGAGGGTCTTGAACAGCTGGAATGTGAAATGTCAGAGCTGGGAAGGACCCTTAGAACCCAGAATTTAGAGCTGGGAAGAGCCATAGAACACAGGATTTCAGAAAGAGGGGGCAGGCCTCAGAATAGAGAATGTCAGAGCTGGGAGAGTCCTTAGAACCCAGAATATCAGAGCTGAGAGGGAGCTTAGAACAGGGAATGTCAGAGCTGGGAGAGACCTTAGAACAGAGAATTTCAGAGCTGGGAGAGACCTTAGAACAGAGAATGTCAGAGCTGGGAGAGACCTTAGAATAGAGAATGTCAGAGCTGGGAGAGAGTTTAGAACAGAGAATGTCAGAGCTGGGAGAGACCTTAGAACAGAGAATGTCAGAGCTGGGAGGGAGCTTAGAACAGAATGTCAGAGCTGGGAGAGACCTTAGAACAGAGAATGTCAGAGCTGGGAGAGACCTTAGAACAGAGAATGTCAGAGCTGGGAGAGAGTTTAGAACAGAGAATGTCAGAGCTGGGAGAGAGTTTAGAACAGAGAATGTCAGAGCTGGGAGAGACCTTAGAACACAGAATGTCAGAGCTGGGAGAGAGCTTAGAACAGAGAATGTCAGAGCTGGGAGAGACCTTAGAACAGAGAATGTCAGAGCTGGGAGAGACCTTAGAACAGAGAATGTCAGAGCTGGGAGAGAGTTTAGAACAGAGAATGTCAGAACTGGGAGAGACCTTAGAACAGAGAATGTCAGAGCTGGGAGAGAGCTTAGAACAGAGGATGTCAGAGCTGGGAGGGAGCTTAGAACAGAGAATGTCAGAGCTGGGAGAGACCTTAGAACAGAGAATGTCAGAGCTGGGAGAGAACTTAGAACACTGTTAGAGCTAGGGAGAAAGTCTACAGGTCATCTAGATCAGCCTTCTCACTTAGAAGTAAGAAATGTGAAGATCTAAAAAGACATAGAATATACCTATATATTACATACAAAATATATAATATGATAATATATTATAGAATTAGATATTAAATTATTTTAAAATATAATTAAAATATTAAATAATGTATAATAGGTGTGCCAATTATTTCATTGCTATAACTCTACAGAGCAGCCTTCCAGGAGCTAGTTCCTTAGAACACTGGGAAATTAAATGACCAGTCCAGGGTCACACAGAAGAGGCAGAGCCTGAAACCCAATCTTCCTCACTCTGGGACCTGCTCTCTGTTTGATGCATTTCTATGCTTCTCCAAAACGGAATCTAAGGGGGAGAAATCTTACGCTTGTGTTAAAAAAATGGAAAAAGATTGACTCCTCCAATCTGCCCTAGGGAGGCATGGTTAGGCAGATGTTTATTTAAAAAGATCTAGGGTAGATTGCTTACTATCTAAGAGAGGGAGGAGACGTGGGAAGGAGTGAGGGAGGGAGAGTAGGAAGGAGGGAGAGAATTTAAAATTCACAAGTTAAAAAAAGAATATTTAAAAATTGTTTTTACATGGAAATGAGGAAAAAGAAAATATTATTTTATAAAAGAAGAGTTCAACCCAATAATCTAAATAGGATAATAAAAATAAATGGATGAAGGGGGGGAAAGCTCTAGGGGTGCGAGTGAACTGTGCACTCAAAGATGAATCAATGATGGGATGAGGGCTTGTAATGAGGGTCCTATAATTTTGATCTGAGCTGAGAGGCATAACTTCTAGGAAAAAGAGGTGATGGTCTCCTCTTACCTTCAGAGGCAACAGGTGCTGGGCTTGGAATCAAGAAGAACTGAGTTCAAATCCAGCCACCAACACTTATTAGCTTGGGGGTCTTGAGTAGGCACTTAATTTGTTTGCCTCAGATTTGTCATCTGTAAAATGGGATAATGATAGCACTTACCTTCCAGGTATCAAAATAGGATCAAATGGTAAAATATTTGTAAAGCATTTAACATGGTGACTGGCACATAGTAAGTACTATATAAATATTTTCCTTCTCTCCACTTTGGTCAGATTATAGCTGGAGTACATTGTTCACTTCTGGGGAGATCATTTCAGGAAGGACATTGATAAAGAGGAGGCCATCCAGAGATGGTCAGTTCAGACAGAGCTGGACAGCCAGGACTTTGGAAAAGGGCTTTAAGTACATGCCACGTGAGGCTTGATCAAAGGACTTGAGGATTGGCTTGGCACTGATCCTACTAGGAGAAGAGAAGACTCAGAGAAATATCAGAGCCATCTTCTAGCATTTGAAGGACTCTTGGGTGGAGAAAGATTAGGCCTGTTCTATTCGCTTTAGAGGGCAGAACCAGAAGTCACAAAGGGAATGTTTAGACTGGATGGCAGAGAAAACTTCAGATAAAAAGACCATTCCATAGAAACCCTCTCATTGGAAGCCTTCAAGAAAGGGGTAGATGCCCACTTGTGGAAGAGAGCATCATAGGATTATAGATTTAGAATTGAAAAAGGTCTCAGCCATCATCAAATGAGACATGAGAACTGACTTACCCAAAATCATGTTGCTAGAAACTAAGGTGGCACTTGAACTCCAAATCCAAAGTTCTAAGGTCCCCTTCAACCCTAGAGTTCTATGATTCTCTGAGCTGATTTCCACATCAGAAGGCGTTAATTTAGACCAAGAAGGAACCAAGAACCTCATGTTATGGAGGAGAGAATTAAGGCTCTTAGAACAGAAGAATTGACTTGCCAAGGGTCACACAACTAGAGTAGGATTCGAACCCAGATCTTTCCAGGGCTCTATTTATTATGCCACACTGCCCTCTCAGATCCATTCTTACTCTAAGAGTCTATGATTCTCTGCGGTGATTTATTTCTCTCAATGATCATAAGGTTCCTTCAGGCTTTTAAGATTCTGCAGTCTCCCTACCCCCCAAAACCCCACACCTATCCATGCGTTTATGGCTTCTGGTCATCTAATTTCTTGCCCCTCTAGAAAACCAGTCCCTATTCTTCTACCCCTCCGCCTCTCCATTCAGAGACAAATATTACTTCCCCGCTTCTTGGGAAGGGCAGCGGGGCCAAGGCAGTCAAGCTGTAGAGAAATCAATCTTCACCTACACGGCTGTCCTCGACAAAATCATTTCCTGCTTCCCCTGAACTATGATGACAGCCTGGGCTGCAGCGGCAGTTTTTAGAAGTAAAAGCTGCTGGGCTTTATCTCCTAACTCACTAACGGGTTTCTCTTGATCAAATGTAATCTCCTGAGGAGAGATGACTGCTTGTACCAATTTGTTCCCAAATGATTCTTGATGGGAGCACCAAGCTTCGGGGCACCTGAAAGTAGAATTTCCGCCGCCTCCTGATGACCTCCAAATGAGGGCTCGGAGAGGCACCTGTCTAGCCACCTGTCCAGTTAATGGCCTGGATGTGCCGGGAGGAAATGGGAAATTTCAGAAGTAGGACTCGAGGCCAGTCCACTGGGTTACTTTATCAGCTCTGTCTTTCTGTGCCCTCTGCCTTTCTGAGACTGCCGGTGATTCAAACAAAGCAAAGCTCTGGCTCCTTAGGGGTGGTCTTCACAAGGAGCCTCCTTGCCACAAAACAGGGGTCAGAATTTATTGGGAAATAAGAGGAACTTCCCATGTTTCTGTAGCAAGTTACAGATTGTGAAGCTTTTTGCTCCCAACAGATCCATAAAGAAGGAGGGATGCAAAGATTCCTTTTCTAGCTTGGTTCCTTATAAGATCTATGGCCAAGGGAAGCTTGGGTGGCACCATGGTGGATAGAGTGCTGGACCTGGAGTCAAGAAGGAATTTATTGGGAAATAAGAGGAACTTCCCATGTTTCTGTAGCAAGTTACAGATTGTGAAGCTTTTTGCTCCCAACAGATCCATAAAGAAGGAAGGATGCAAAGATTCCTTTTCTAGCTTGGTTCCTTATAAGATCTATGGCCAAGGGAAGCTTGGGTGGCACCATGGCGGATAGAGTGCTGGACCTGGAGTCAAGAAGACTCATCTTCCTGAATTCAAATCTGGCCTCAGACACTTATTGGCTGTGTGGTCCTGGGCAAGTCACTTAACTGTTTGCTTCAGTTTCTTCTTCATCCATAAAATGAGCTGTAGAAGGAAATGGTAAACCACTCTGGGGTTTTTATCAAGAAAACCCCA
Organism: Monodelphis domestica; assembly: GCF_027887165.1. NCBI lineage: Eukaryota > Metazoa > Chordata > Mammalia > Didelphimorphia > Didelphidae > Monodelphis > Monodelphis domestica. Next base: position 381,061,310 of record NC_077230.1, on the reverse strand, counting down.
AAGAGTTGGGCATGACCAAAACAACTAAACAACAAAGCTCTATGACCTTAGGCAAGTACATCGCTTCACCTCCAAACCTTGGTTTTGTCCTCTGTGAAATGGGGATATCACTCCTTGCACTGCCCACTTCAAAAGGCTTGCAGATAATAATTAGGATTACAGCAACAGTGCTCAAAATATCCTGAAGAACCCATCCAATGAAATTATACTGGAAATATACCATTATCACAAAGCTAATTTTTCCCCTCAGTTACCCAGATGTAGTATTGATTCAGAAAACATGAGAGCAGTATTTTTTTTAAAACCCTTTCTTCTGAATTAGAATCATTACTAAGTATGGATTTGGAGGCTGAAAAATGGTACGGTCTAGGCAATGGGGGTCAAGTGACTTGTCCAGGGTCATACAACTAAGAAGTGTCTGAGGCAATATTTGAACCCAGGTTCTCCCAACTGTAGGCCTGGCTCCCTATCCACTATGCCACATATTTTAAAGAATTTTTAACAGATATATGTGTGTGGATAGAGAGCTGGCCCCAGATCTGGGAAAGCCTGATCACAAGCTCTTCCTCTGATACCTAGTAGCGGGGTAACCCTGGGTAACTTGCAATCACAAATACTCATGATATCTCAG